>NW_007726314.1:317037-353895 GCF_000696425.1 Galeopterus variegatus | reverse complement strand
TTTTTTTTTTTTGTCTTTTGTCTTTTTCCGTGTCCGGCAACGGATTGCAACCCTCAGTGTTGCCCCCGTACCGGACCAGGGACCGGCAACGGGATCGCAACCCTCGGCATTGCTCCCGTGCCTCGCTCAGCCAGCGAGCGGGAACCGGTCTGCATGTGGGATCCGAACCCTCGGGCGGGAGCGCCGCCACGCTTCCCAAGCGGCGCACTATCCAGTGCGCCACCAGGCCGGCCCATCCTGACTTTTCTTAATTGGGAGGTTTTTGAATACTGATCCAATCTCTTACTATAGTTCTGTTGAGGTTGTCTATTTCTTTTAGATTCAGTTCTGGTAATTTGTGATTCTAGAAATTTGTTCTTTTCATTTAGATTATCTAATTTGTTGGTCATAACTAGGCTACTTTTTCCTCTGTTTTAAAAAAAATATTATTTATAAAAATTATCATACAATAAAATAGATTTTTTTTTTATGTATGGTTCTATGAATCTTAATACATGTATAGATTTGTGTAATGACCACCATAATCAGTGTACGGAACAGTCTATTACCCCCCAAAACTCTTGTTTTTCTTTATAGTGACACTCTCTTCCTACCCCTAACTCCTAGCAACCACTGGTCTGCTCTCCATCACTATAGTTTTGTCTTTTTGAGAATGTTATATAAATGGAATCACACAGTATGTATCTTTTGAGATTGGCTTTTTCACTCAGTGTTTTTCAGATTTACCCAAGTCATTGCATATTATCGATAGTTCTTTTTTAACTGAGTGACATTTCATTGTATGGATGTATCACAGTTTATTCATCTGTTTCTGGTGTTTGGACACTATGAATAGATCTGCTATACATTTCATAGAGACTTCAGATTCCTGGTTGTCCATACACTGAAACCAATAGACATGTGATCATCAATCCCCCAGGTTTTCTAGAGGATGAATAATTAATTTTATGTATTTCTGGCACATTAAGCTTTTAAGTAAGTACTTTCAGCAAATATATACTAAAGATCTGTAACATGCCAAGCATTGAGAATACATTGGTAAGCAAAAACAGACTTAAACTCCTTTCCTTAGGAAGATCACAGTCCTATAGGGGAGAACACTATCAACCAAATAACTATTTACATTATTCTAGCATTGTACCTGTGGCATTGCTGCTCTAAAGAAAAGGTATTTGGTTTCCTCAGAGCCTGTAACAGCAATTTTGACCTTATCAGGGAAGTCGGTTAGGGCTTGTTTGATAGAGGTGACCACTGTCTCAGTTCTCAATGTTGAAATAGGAGTTAACTAAGCAAAGTGGTGGGGTAATGTTCTAGGAGACCTTGGAGTGGGAGGAAGTGGTGAGAAGGCCAGTATGGCAGCCAAAGGCAGGGGAGGAAGGAGAACATGATATGAGTTTTGTCCTTATCCTAAGAACAGGGGGAAGGTCACTGAAGAATTTTAAGTCATGGGATGTGAAGTGATAAGGACAGTGGTTAGGAAAGATCACTTTTGCAGCTGGCTGGAAAGAGGATTAGAGAGGGCCAAGAGTCAGTATAGGTAATTTATCAGTTAGGATGCCGTTGCTGTATGAGATGATATTTGCATGGGTTGGGGGAGGGAGTGTTGGAGATGGACTCAGGGCATACTTAGAAGGTAAGATGGCCCGGTCGTAGAGGTGGATTGGATAGGAGGTGTGTGGGAGAGAGGACTCAAAAGAGGACACCTGTGTTTCGGGCTTGTGCTTTTGGATTAACAGCAGTACTCCTTATTGAGATGAAGAACATGAGAAAGGCTTCAGCTTTGGGAGGATGGGGAAGATCATGAGTTTGATGGTGGATATGTGGGTTTGAGTCTTTGAGATATTGCAGGAAATGACAAGCGGGCAGTTAGCTATTCTCATCTGAAGCTCACAGGAGAGGTTTAGGTGAGAGGTATTAGGGTGGGTCCCTGCTAGGGTGGGTGTGGATGAGATCTTCCAGGGCAAAAAGTAATAGGGCGAGAAGCAGAGGGCCTCTGCGACTGACAGATTGGATGCACCTCGTGGGCCTCACATTAAAGGATAGCCAGAGAAGGAACCTGAAAAGGTAGGAGGAAACCAGGCACATGTCGTAAGTGAGTGAAAGCATGAAAAGCAACATTTTAATTTTGTTTTTACTATCATTAGTTAGCTTGTAATTGAGTTTTTATTGTTCCTGACAATTATCTCTAACTCTTCATCCTGACTTCTATGATCTTTTGCAGTCTCTCTTTTGCATATTAACTTTGTTTTCCTTACTTGTTTAAAAATCACTGCTCTTAACTGCTGTAACTTGCATTTTTAAAAACCTCAATTTTATCTATTATATAATTGATTTCTTTTTACTTGCTTAATCAATTACATTTTAATTCTTAAGTGTTTAGGGCATCTTTCAATATGTTAACAAAGGAGCACGAAGATAAAATTAGCATGAAATGAGCTTGTGGTGTATACTTTTTTGGGAGGGTCACACATCTTAGCTGGGAAAAATATGTGTGCATGTGTGAAGTTTTTTTTTAATAGACGTGACACTAGGTTCTTTTTTTTTTTTTTTAATGATGACGGGTAAGGGGATCTTAACCCTTGACTTGGTGTTGTCAGCACCATGCTCACCCAGTGAGCTAACCGGCCATCCCTATATAGGGATCCGAACCCGTGGCCTTGGTGTTATCAGCACCACACTCTCCCGAGTGAGCCATGGGCCAGCCCTGACAGTAGGTTCTGATTCTTATATTTTCAGTGTTTACTATTAAGGAGGTGATAGTCTTGTCAGACGTATTTTCTAATTTTTCACACATCTGTGTCATGATTCAGGACTCATTTATTTAACTTTGCCTTTTAAAATAATTTCAAATAAATCCTGTGTCTGCATTCCCTAGATGTTAAATTTTACATTTGCTTTATTATATTTTTTCTTTCTATTATACACACACACACTTTTTTTTTTTCCCTGAACTGCAAGTAGCAGAACTGGGACTAGGGAGAGGAGAGTAAGGCATTTGCTTTGGGCAAAAATTTAAGTGGGTGCCAAAAATCTTGGTAATCAAGTTAATATTTTAATGCAATATTTAAACAAAAGTTAATGTAAAATAACCTATGATGAACAAAATTTCAAAAAATTTAAATAAAGACAGTATTAATGGTTACAGACATGATGGCCCTTTAAATACTTCAGTGTGTATTATATAACCACAATACAGTCATCAAAATTAAGAAAAATTGGGCCGGCCCGGTGGCGCACTCGGTAGAGTGTGGCGCTTGGGAGCGTGGCGGCGCTCCCGCCAAGGGTTCGGATCCCATATAGAGACCGGTCCGCTCACTGGTTGAGTGTGGTGCGGGCGCGACACTGAGGGTTGCGATCCTGTTGCTGGCCCTGGTACGGGCGTGACACTGAGGGTTGCGGTCCCATTACCGGTCACGAAAAAAGATAAAAAGGGGGAAAAAAAAATTAAGAAAAATAACATTGATATATTATTGAGTATCTAATATTCAATCTACATTCAGATTTTATCAACTGTCCCAGTAATGTTCTTTATACCAAAAGAAACCCTTTATTTTTTCTTATCTAGGATCCAATCCAGTATCACATGTTGCATTTAGTTGTCCTGTATCCTTAGTCTCATTTAAACTTAGCAGTCTTTATCTTTCATGATTTTGATACTTCTGGAGAGTACTGGCCAATTATTTTATAGAATGTCCCTCAATTTCGGTTTGTCTGTTGTTTCTTCATTAAATTCATTAAATCCAGATTATGCATTTTTGGTAAGAATACCACTGTTTAGAATACTACCAATTGATGTTGTGCATTTTTAGTGCATTACATCAGGAGATACAAATTTATTTGTCCCATTACTTATTTGTCCCATTACTCATGGTATCAACTTTGATCATTTGGTTAAGGATGTGTCTGTCAGATTTCTCCGTTGTAAAGTACTGTTACTTTGTAATTAGTAAACACCTTGTGAGGAGATACTTAGCGACCATAAAGGTCCTATTTTCTCATGGTATCAACTTTGATCATTTGGTTAAGGATGTGTCTGTCAGATTTCTCCGTTGTAAAATACTGTTACTTTGTAATTAGTAAACACCTTGTGAGGAGATACTTAGCGACCATAAAGGTCCTATTTCTTCTCATATTTTACCCACTAGTTTCAGTGGGTAAATTCTTGCCTCAAACAAGTATTTACTATGTTTGCCAAGTGGTAATTAAAATAAATTTCATGATTCTTTGCTCATTTATTGGTTGGAGTCCTATAAGGAAGAGCTTTCCCTTTTTATACACATATTTATTTATTCTGTTATTAATATGCATCATTATGAATTCATGGATTCTTTATTTATGAGTTGTAATCCATTACTTTCTTGATTTATCTTGTTGAATACAGGTTTTTTGTTTTCGTTTTTGTTTTTTTCTCCTGCTCAAGTCATAGTCTAATGTGCATCTGCTGGGCTAGATCTCTGCCCCACATATTCATTCAGGGACCCAGGCTCCTTAATCCCTTAGAATAGCCCTTCTCAACTGGAAGTCCAAGGAAAGAATTAAGCCCTAATGCCCTAAGACATTTGTTGTTTGAAATGAGTTAACTTCTTTGCTATGACTTAGGAATGGTACTGGCTATATATCATCTTTGGTAGAATTGGGAAATTAGTCACTCACATCATTTTTAAGGACTTAATTCTCTCAGGAAACCCTGGTTGGGAGTGGCTGCCCTGGAACCTCAGTCTTCTGCTGGAACTTCTGCATCTGGTTGAAAGAGGAGGGAAGAGAATGTAGAGGATCCCATGGGAAGATTTTTAGGGGTCAGGCTGGAACTGGCAACATTACTTCTACCCATATTCTATAGGCCAGATCTCAGTCACATTGTCCCTCTTTGTAAGGGAGGCCAGGAAATATAGTCTAGCTGTGTGTCATGGAGGAAAAGGAAACAATTTGGTGAGCTCAGAGGAATCTCTGTTATGGCCCATTTGGTCTGCTCTCTTACTCTGCTCTGCTTTTTTTTTCTATCATTTATGGTAACCTGATGTCACATGTCTTTTTGTTTGTTTTCCCCCGTAGAGTGTCAATTAGGGAATTTGTTTCATTTCTCTATCTCCTAATCTGGCATATATAGGTCAAATCTTGAATTAATTAACTCAGATACTACTCTTTAATGTTGCAGCATAAAAGAGTTCTCGCTATTACTTGCCACCTTTGGTGCAGTAAGACAGGAGGGACGAACATCTTGAGAAGGCTCATAAAATAGCAAAGGCAGTGAGGTACATTCTCCTCCTTTGTGGATGTGAGAAAGATTGCTGTGCATTCCAGAGTAGCGGTTTTCAGCCTGCAGGTTGTGATTCATTACTGAGTTTTGAAGTCAATTTAGAGTGCAGTGACCAGCACTGATTTTTTTAAAAATCAAATAGGATAGAAAATATTAGAGTTCACTGCATGTAATAAGGATACATACTGTTTTCTGAAACTTACAGTTATAATTATATGTATATATGTATACTGGGTTACAATATTAATTTTTATAGTTGTAAAAAACTCAAAATTTATCATCATAATCATTTTAAGTATACAGGTCAGTAGTGTTAACTATATTCACATCTCGTGAAACAGATCTCCAGGAACTTTCTCATCTGGCAAATCTGAAAACTCTATACCCACTAAAAGCTCTCCTTTCCCTCTCCCCCCAGTTCCTGGTAACCACGATTCTGCTTTGTGTTTCTATGAATTAAATGTGTTTTTTATTGTTCATAACATTTTTTGAGAAGTATTGGTGTAGGACAGCAGTGAAACACTGCCTATTCCAGCTCAAACATCTGTGTGCATATTGTTTCAGGCCACTGTGCTAATTGTTAGAATTCCAAGATGAGGAAGACATGACCCCTGCTTCTGATAAGCTACAATTCTACCTGGGGACAAAGACCAACAAAGCAAGTGCTGTTTGCTGGGCAGAAAAAAACAGGAATATTTTGCAGACCAGGTTAAAAGAGAGGCAAAGGCACAGAAACCTTAGAGTAAAAGATCTGTAGCTTGGTGAGACAAGAAGTGATAGGCATTAAGACTAGGAAAGTAAAAGAAAAGTCAAATTGTGAAAAGTCCTTGAAAGAAATACTTAAGAGTTTGGACCTTATCCAGAGACAATGGCAAGCTATCGGAGATGTGATTCATTGGGGGAGTGATGTGGTTAGTGGTCTGGATTTGGAAGATTGTCTGGAGCTGCATGAGGGGTACCTGGGGTGCTTGCTGGGGATGTTCTTTTAACGTTGAGGCTAGAGAAGGCATAGAGAAGAGGATATGGATTTCAGGGGAAGACTCAGCGAGTCTTGATGCATGTTGGATGTGGAGAGGCAGAGGGAAGAGGTTACAAATAGGTTTTCATGGTGATGATGACAGGGAAGCCTAGTACAGTTTTGGCTTTGGCCATTCAAGTGCAAAGCTCCAGAGGTAACCAGAATAGAAATCTGGAACTCAGGAACAAGTTAGGAATGTAGAAATAGATTTGTGATATTTTCGGTGTATAGTAGCAGAATAAGAGTGCCACGAAAGGTTTACAGAGAAGATGGCCCAAGAAGGAAGCCTGGGGCTTTTCAACATGAAGGGCAGCAGCGAGAAAACTAGTGAAGGAAAGCAAACAACCGGAGGAGCTATGGACAAAGTTTTGGTCAGGCTAGTGGAAAGGAGAACTTCAAGAAAGTAGGGCTATGAGTAGTGTTAGATGATGTAAGGAAGTCAAAATGAGAAAGGGAGAGCGCTGCTGGCTTTCCAGGGATTGAGAAGCAAGGCTCAGTTGTATCTGGTGCTGAGTTTCACTCAGGAGGAAACTTTATTATCCAGTTGATGGTTCCACATGCTTTACCGAACAAACTGCCTAGGGCCATTAGAAAATTTATTTCTGAATTTGCTAACCTTAGAAGCTTGGAGGCATTGCTATTAACTTTGTATCTTTTTTTTTTTTTTTTGTTTTTTGTTTTTTTCCGTGTCCGGCAACGGATCGCAACCCTCAGTGTTGCCCCCGTACCGGACCGGGGACCGGCAACGGGATCGCAACCCTCGGTGTTGCCCCCGTGCCTCGCTCAGCCAGTGAGCGGGAACCGGTCCGTATGCGGGATCCGAACCCTCGGGTGGGAGCACCGCCGCGCTTCCCAAGCGGCGCACTATCCAGTGCACCACCGGGCCGGCCCCAACTTTGTATCTTTTTATAAAGTTAGTTTCCCTTTGAGAAGAGTTACCTCTTTCATGTTATTTTCTACAGGTGGTCAGCATTGTTTAGACCTCTCTCCTTGCCACAGGGGATAAGAAAAGCAAGTCAATTTCAGATTAAAGAATTTATCTGAATTCATTGTGTTGTTTTGATTTAGAAGTTTTTGGAGGCTGTACAGTTTCATAGACCATGCAACAGAGAAAATAAAGATGTTCCAACTTTTCCTGCTTTGGATTCTGCTTCCTTTGGAGTCTGCTTACTCTAGTTCAGATCATTAAATGTATTACAGTTTCATCTCACCAGAAGTAAGATGAAATCAACCACAAAAGTGGTAGAAACGGTTATAAAATAGTTAACACTTTTTTACAAAGCTGGTCTCATTTAAATATTTTTTATTAAATGAAAAAAACTGAAGCTTGTCACTGGCAGTGAGATTTTGTAAGGAAAAAAGTTAAAGAGAGCATGTCTGTAAAAAGATAGAGCACATCTGCTCTAATCTGACTTTTTGTTGGTGTCACTAGCCTCTGAACTTTCTTTATTCTTCATCTTGGTGGTATCCAGGCCAGAAACCAGTATGTCCTTTTTCCTCATTCCAGTTTTTCAGTTAGTTACCAAATAAGTTTTTTTTGTTGCTGTTAATTTTTAAAATTTTTATTTATTTATTTTCCCAGATAACTAGTATATTCAACATTACATAATAAAATCATTTTTTTGTGGCCCTTTACCTATTTCTCCCTTGCCCTCTCCCTTTCCTACCTGTAGTAGCCTCAGTTCTGTTCTCTCCTTTTGAAAGTTCAATGAATTATTGTGACTGTTGTATCTTTCTTTTCCAATTAAGTTTTACTGTTGAGGGAGGATGTTTCCATTTTGAGCCTTTAAAAATGTATAGTATAGGGCCGAGCCCGTGGCGCGCTAGGGAGAGTGCGGCGCTGGGAGCATAGCAGCGCTCCTGCTGCGGGTTCGGATCCTATATAGGGATGACCGGTGCGCTCACAGTGCTCACTGGCTGGGCGCGGTGCAGCCGGTCTCAAAAAGGACAAAAAAAAAAATGTATAGTATATAAAAACTCACTTAATAGAGTATTTGCTTAGCCAGAACAAACTGAAGAAGATAGATGAGAGTACTATAAGGTGCTTTTTGCTTTCACATAATACTTACTGCCCAGTGCTATATGTTAAAGAACATTTACCTAATTAAACCTTCATTAGGTTATTGTTATTTTTTAAATTTCATAAGCTGTTTCTTTAAGGATTTATATTCATTAAAAGTATTTGGGATGGTAGGAGAGAGGGAGATGGGTGCACGGAGGTAGATCATCACTTACAAGGAATGGCATGTATAATCAAATCTGATTGTTGAGTTTCAGACTTAAACGATAAGTCTTAAAAATTGCCGGTGTCTGAGGTTTTGCTCCACAGTTCTAAATAGCATTACCATACTAACTCTAGACATCAAAGAATGGGGAAAAAATGGTAACAGAACATAAGCTATAAACCAATTGAACAACTACAGATTTTTATTATGGTTAGTGATGTTTACTTGCTAGGTGGTAGTTTTTGTCACATCTTGTTCTGTTGGAGATCTAGTACATTTTTCAAGGCAAATGGATACATCCAGGATTTACTTAACCAGTGATAATGAATATGACCATGCAGATGTCTTCACTAATAGATTAAGAAAAATTTTAATTCTTTTTCTTTATGGATAAAGCAACTTCTTGCTTATTTTCAGTTATTAGAACAGATAATCCTTTGAAGAACAGATATCCAAGGACAGCAAGAGAACAATGATTGTAGAAGTCCAGACCGGCTTATTGATCATGGGCATGAAAATTGTTTTTCAACATCAGATCACAGAGGTACAGAGATGATTTTTAAAAAATCATAGTCAATAAAATAGGTCATGTTAGCTCTTTTAAAATAAGGATTTTTAGGAGTAATTTTAAAAACTTTTCATCAGCCATTATGGAATGCAAAACAAAACCATGATGAAATACCACTTTACACCCACTTGTTATTATTATAACAAAAAACAGATAATAAGTGTTGATGAGGATTTGGAGAAATTGTAACCCTCATACATTGCTGGTGGGAATATAAATTGGTGCAACTGCTTTGGAAACAGTCTGGCAATTCCTCAAAATGTTAAACATAAAGTTACTATATAACCCAGCAGTTATACTCCTAAGTATAAACCCAAGAGAAATGAAAACATGTTCACACAAAAACTTGTACATGTGAATGTTCATAGTAGCAGTATCTTAATAGCCCCAAAGTAGGAACAACCCAAATGTCCCATCAGCTGGTTGATGAATAAACAAAATGTGGTATATCTATATAATGGAATATTATTTGGCAACAAAAAGAAGTGAAGTGCTGATACATGCTACAAAATGGATGAGTTTGAAAACATTATATTAAGTGAAAGAAATCAGTCACAAAAGGCCATACATTGTATGATTCCATTAAACAAAATGTCTAGAATAGGCAAAACCACAAAGACAGAAAGTAGATTAGTGGTTGCCTAGGACTTAGGGTGGGACTTGGGGGAAAATGGGGAGTGAGTACTGGTGGGTATGGAGTTTCTTTTTTGGTGATAAAAATGTTCTAAAATTGATTGTAGTGATGGAGGCACAATTTTGTGAATATACCAAAAACCGTTGAATTTTAAATGGGTTAACTGTATGGTTGTACGTTTTTCTTGGCTCTGGGGGGGGGGTGTCTCTGGAGGCAGGAATACACGTAGCCTCTGTCAGGAGTTCCTCAGGAAGCAGGGCTACACATAGCCCTGCCAAAGGAGTGCAGCAAGGTGAGTTGCTCAGGATGCACCTGAGATGGGGGCTGCCACCTAGGGAGGTGGACAACCAGAAACCAGATATAAAGATCTGGGACTTAGCTCATGCACTAAGCAACTTTATTCTCTGAAAGCATGTGTTATATATGTTTTAGCCAGCTGTAAGTCTCTCCCATCCCTCCCCATCTCCTAGGCAACCCCATAGGAAGTCTGTGGTTTACGGTAAAGCCTTGTGAATTCTTGCTGACACAGTCGTTTGCATTCTTGCTGACAGGCTCAGTGCTGTATGGCAACAGTGACTCCATCTTTAATATGTGTTCTGCTTCATTTTCCTCCATATGGCATGTGAATTACATCTCAATAAAATTGTTATTTTAAGAAAATAGGGCTTGAGGGGGGGTTCCAGCTGGCCATATAAAGAAAACAGTTTTTAAAATTTTTTTCATTTTGGTCATAGAAAAGTACTCAGTTGTGGACATGGTTCATCAATAAATTTTGATTAGTTTGAAAGTACTAATATTTGATAAACTGAGCTAGTCTCAGAAGTTATTTGATCAGGACTCCAGATACAAATTTCTAATGGTGGTTTTTAATTTCATTTAAAAAGACATTTTAGGCATTCCAAGAAAGAAGGTACTTTCTCAAAGTTGTGTGGATGTATTACCCAGGTTAGGACCTCCATCCAACATCCCCAGGGTAATTCTGGACATTATCTTCCATGGTCACCTAGTTGTGTGGCTGAAAGCATTGTTATGAAGCTAAAGACCGCCTGTCACCCAGTCTGGTTCCACCTTTGTTAGTGAGATAAGTTATTTAACCTCATTAGCCTTAGGTCTTTTATCAATTAAGTAGTACCTCATAAGGTTCGTGCGAGAATTAAGTGACTTAAATACTTCCAAAATACTTACACAAGGTCCCAGCACATAAAAACTAGATGTTATTGTTATTCCATCCCCACAGTTTCCAGCATTCTTTGCCATCTTGATACTTAGAGTTCACTTTTGAATTCTGTATTGATTAGGATTAGGCTTGTCTGTGAATGACAAAGAATCCAAAATAGTAGTGCTTGAAGGAAGTCTGAAGTTTAATAGTTGAAGGCCAGTAGGACAGGGAGCTTCTTGAAGTTGCCAGCATTCCAGGTTGTCCTGTCCTGCTACTCTGCAAGCCTTATTCTTATTTTTTTCTAGAATTGGAAGTCAAAAGATAATTAAAACTGAAATAGAAATGCTAGTGTAACTGTGTTATCTAGAATATAAAGTAAATTTTAGGAGAAATAGCCAGAAGAGTTGATATAGTTGCCTCTGGGGAGCAGGAATTGAGAATAGGGAGAGATGGATTAGAGAACTGCTTTGTTTTGTTGTTGTTGCTATTGTTTTCTTTGTTGGTAAGTCTTACAGTACGTTTAGCTCTCAAATTTGTGACATGTATTAGTTTGATTAAACACAAAATTTTTAGGAAATTGAAATATTGTGCTATGCTTATGCAATGTTTTTCCTATAACAACATATCTTGAAGGTCTTTCTATGTTAGTTCATATTGGTTCACATAGTTCCATTTCAATGGCTGCGTAGAGGTTTGTCCTCTAGCTGTACCAATATTTCCCTAATTTCTTTTTCTAGACAATTTTTGTTTTTTGGGGTTTTTTTGCTATTACATTCAATGCTGTAGTGATTATGGTGTGTATGATATGTGTATATATGCATATATATGTGTGTATATGCACACACATACGTACACAGGTATGCAAGTTTTATTTAGAACATATTCCTAGAAGTGGAATTTTTGCTGGGTTAAAGGCAGTTCACATTTAAAATTTTGGAAGAGACTGCCAAATTTTCTTCCTAAATTTTAAGATCTCTCTGATGACTGTGTGGAGAACAGATTGTTGTAGAGCAGGATTGACAGTGTGAAGACAGGTTTGGAGGCCACTGCTAGTCATCCAGGAAAGACTAGGTTAACAGTGAAAGGTAGACTGATTCAACAGATTAAGTGGGAGGGAGAACAGATGGAATTGTTAATGAAGTAGATGTGAGTAGTGAAAGAGAGGAAGGAGTCAAGGATGACTCAGGTGAACCAGAGACATTAATTACAGTTGCTATGTGAGATGAAGCCTACTTGCAATGGCCAGATCAGCTGACCTCATAGATACTTTGTAACTGATATTTTATGATTTTGGAATCCATGACAGCACCCTTATTTATAGATTGAATGATGTCCATGTTGAATATCTTTTATAATTGTAGGGATATAATTTTTTTTTCCTTTTTGTCTTTTTTTGTGACCGGTAACGGGATTACAACCCTCAGTGTCACGCCCGTACCGCGACCGGCAACGGGATCGCAACCCTCAGTGTCACGCCCGTACCGCGACCGGCAACGGGATTGCAACCCTCGGTGTTGCGCCCACACCGCTTTCAACCAGTGAGCAGACCGGTCTCTATATGGGAGCTGAACCCTCGGCAGGAGCGCCGCCGCACTCTACCGAGTGCGCCACCAGGCCAGCCCGTAGGGATATAATTTTATTTGACATTTGTAGAGCCAATATTGAGACATTGAGTCTGTCACTGAACTGTGTAGATTTTATCTCATCTCTGGAATCCATTTGTTTTCCTCCTGTCCATAAGCCACACATCTAACCTAAACTAGTACCCTCCTCCACCTGCTGCAGCTGGGGTGATCTTTATAAAATCCAGTCTGCATGACTCCCTTTGCTCCAGTTCCTTCATATTGTAACAGAAGTGCTGTGTCCACTGTTGATCCACTCATAGGGATCATTTCCAAGTTCTGCTCAATTCCACCTTGTTTGAGGTGTCCAAGTCTCCCACCCTCTTTCCAGTGGTCTTATAGCTGTCCAGCACCATGATAAAGCAAAGAGCCTGCAGATGGAGAATCAGTGGAGTAAGAAGACAGGATTCTATACTGGAGGACATTCCTGCCATTCCCTGGTACTAGGATAGAGGATTCATCTTTTCCTCACCTAATAAACCTTGGTTGCCAGTCTTAAGACTTCCTCTTCTGATTTTAGAATCACATCTAAGAGAATCTTTATCAGATATTTAGTAGGAGGGGAGGCAATGGGGCAGCTGGCTGGTATGGGGATCCAAACCTGTGACCTTGGTGTTATAATGCTGCATTCTATCCAACTGATTTATCAGTTACTTTGAATCTTTGTTTCCGTACTCCTCTCTCAGCTGAAGAAGACAGGAAATACAGTGGCACAACCATTTTTAACTCTTCTGAATATTGCCATATCACAGGATGTCTTCCAAAATGGCCCTTGCTCATCTCTCCACCTTGACCTCTGTGCTCTTTTTCCACACTGCTCATACTCATGCCACCACATACTCCTTTCATTTCCTAAAATTGCAAGCTCACTTGTCTTCTAGCCCAACCATGCTTAGAACTTATTTTCTGTAGACCCAGGACCTACGTCTTCTTTTTCAGACACTTCCTTATGTGCTCACATAGAAATCTGTACTTGCCTCTGTTGTATGTCTTACACTGTTAAGATTTTGTTGTTGTTCCTTCACTAGATCCTAAAAGGTCTTTGTGAGCAAAGGATTATATCTAAATTATCTTTATTTCCTCACTGGATAGCACAGTGCTTGTCATGGGAGGGGTCAGTAACTATGTGTTGAACAAAGGAATATATATTAGGCACCAACAGCATTGAGTGACTTTTTTTTTTTAAATTAGGGATAGAGGAATTCATGTGGAAGAACAACATAGAAGAAAATTATAATTTTAGAGAAAGCTACTTTAATAATATTTGGAAGCCAGGTTGTGAGAGCTTCAAAAAAAGTATGGTCAACCCACAAAACAGCTCATTGGAGAAGCCAGGTGTTTGAGTGACATAGGTATGTGAATTGTATAGAGTCCCTAATAAAGTCAGGTAAGAGTCTTTCTTAGGTAGATAGTGGGAAGGTGGATATAAGATGCTAGACAGACAAGAGACAAGACTCAATGAGGTGGGCCTCTTTATTAGCACACATTTCACATGTAGCAGCAGAAACTGCAATATCAAGGCAAATGTACCATTGAAGCTTTTGCTGTAAGCTTTGGTGACCATGCACCTAATTTAACCAGCATGAGATTCTACAGAAAGAGAAAAAGTGAAGGAAGAATAGCATCATTATTTTCCTTCTGACTTTACAGAGAAAACAGAATGAATTTGTGTTTGTGAAATCATGGTAGATTTTTTTTTGTCTTTTTATTAATTGTGAGCCCTCTAGTACATTGATTGGGTCTTAGAACCCCAAATGTGTTGCCCAACACTTTTCCTGGGCTTATCCCAATTCATTAAATGGTCCTCCCCATCAGGGATGGAAACCTTGATTTTCCCTCCCCGTATTTCCAGCCACCCTGGGACATTTACACTCCCCTAAAAACTTTCTTGTTTTGGGGGTTTCCTCAGGCTATCTGTCTCATCTGTCCACAGGTACTCTTTTCATCGCCTGGACTACGGGCACCCCTGCCATTCATTGATGGCAGCTCTTGCTGGCAACCCCCTTGTTGCAATTTACCACTCATATGGGCCTGTCCTAACATGTGCTTTGTATTCTACTTTTGAGATTTACAATACTCTGCTATGTTGTATTGGTCCCCCAAACACAAGGCCCTCATTAATACCCTACTTCTCATCATCTGCCTCTGAATGCAGCTGGTGCTGCTAACATCCTACCAGCACAACTTTTAGTGTACCTGCTATTTCTGAGCCATTTCAGTGTCTTACAGGCCTTTCCAACAGCTCTGGAATCTTGTGTCCTCCTGAGCTTTGCCTTGCTATGGTTGTGCTTGGATTATGTTCTCCAGGGTTTTATGCCATTTCCTGCTACATTCTCAGTGAGGATTCTATTGTCTTGTCCATCACATGTTTGAATTTAAAATAGGACTTTTGGAAATGTTTTTAATTTCTCTAGCATGTTCTTAATGTTATTCACCACCTATAATTCTCTGCTCAAAGACCCATGTTTTAATTTTCAGGGCATGGTCTCTTTAACTGCTGTACTCACTGATTGGAACCCTCTGTGTGCCATGGCATTGTATCTTACTCCAACTGCAGCATTTCTTCTGGCCTTATAAAAGCATGTAAGATGTGTAACTAATTAAAAATTAAATAACACAGGTTTTATCAGGCAGCATGTTTTTACCCATTTTGTTTACCTCTTTATCCACTCAGTCGTTGTTCAAGCTAAATGCTCGAGGTCTCTTTCATTTTTAATTACATTTTCCACTGCAGAGCCAACATTTGAAAAAAATACTTTTGAATTCATTTCACAGTAACAGATAATGCTTTAGGAATTTTAAAATATCTTTTGTCTTTTTTGCATGATATTTGAAAATAGTGATTTTAAGTTTGCATTTTTAAATGTTAGGTCAGTATATCATGAAATTTTAACAGATTATTTACTGTAAAGACTAATGCACATGTTTACTTTGAATTAGTTACATAAAAACATGATTTGACAACAGAATAAAAATGAAATTTTATCCTGTTTGATTTGAAGACCTACATTTAGACTGATTTTTAAAAAATATTTTTTGGAAAAAAACTATTGAAAAATTGGAAGAACAGTGAACTCCTAGATTGGCCACTCGTTAACATTTTGCCACATTTAATGAAATTTTATCCTGTTTGATTTGAAGACCTACATTTAGACTGATTTTTAAAAAATATTTATTGGAAAAAAACTATTGAAAAATTGGAAGAACAGTGAACTCCTAGATTGGCCACTCGTTAACATTTTGCCACATTCGCTTTCTCTCTCACTCTCTTTACATATGCATTCCAGAACACACACACACACATACACACACACACACACGAGTACTATTTTTTCTTTATGTATTTTTTAAAAATTTAATTGTGAAATACATGTAACATAAAATGATAGGTGAAACACAAATAGGTGACAAATGTTTGAGATGATGAATATACTAATTGCTGTGATGATTGCACACAGTATGAATGTACCCAAATATCATCTTGTACTCCATAAATATATACAATTATCATGGGTCAAAGAAAAATAAAAAGAGAAAGGAAAAGAAAGAGAAGTAGAGATAATGGTTATCAGAGGCAGGGAAAGGAAGGGGGTGATGGGATGGGGGGGCAGGGAAAGGTTGGTAGACTGGTACAAAGTTACAGAGTTACAATTAGGTAGGAAGAATAAGTTCTGGTGCTCTAGGGTGACAATAGCTAATAATATTGGATTGTATATTTCAAGATAGCCAGAAAAGAGGATCTTGAATGTTATAACCACAAAGAAATGATAAATGCTTAGGTGATAGATGTGCTAATTATTCTGATTAGATCATTATGGAATATATGCATGTATTGAAACAACAAACTGTACCCCATAAACATGTACTATGAAAATAAATTAAAAATAATAGGTGGCCGGCCCGGTGGCGCACTGGAGTGTGCCGCTTGGGAGCACGGCGGCGCTCCCGCTGAGGGTTCGGATCCCATGTGGAGACCGGTTCCCGCTCACTGGCTGAGCGCGGTGTGGACGCAACACCGAGGGTTGCGATCCCGTTGCCGGTCCCCGGTACGGGCGCGACACCGAGAGTTGCGATCCCGTTACTGGTCAGTAAAAAAGACAAAAAGGAAAAAATAAAAAAAAATAAAAATAAAAATAATAGGTGAAAAGTAGGAAAATTAACAAAGAGATAGTTTGTGGGTTTTTCCCAACATAAAGACATGTGGTACATTTTTCTGATTAGTATACTGACCATGGCAGCAGAAAATCCACCCATATTGAGGGAGGAGTATAACCTAATGGTTAATTTACTTTTAATGTTAGTGTAATACTCATTAAATTATTTTAAAACAGAATTTAAATGCTATTGTCTATCAATCTGGGGATTATCTTTGAGGAATATTAAGGAAGAAAATTTTACTACCTTCTTATTTTAATCAATAATGTTTTAATAATAATAAAAAAACTGATGAAATAGGAAGTGTGTGTTCTTTTATGATTTAAGTCTGATCCAATCATTATGTTTATCCTAAGATGTGTACATGAAAATCTACAGCTTTCATTTTTCACAAATGAAATGGAAATTCAACGGTAACCTAGGAAACTAGTGGAATCTACTTGAACTGTACAGAGAGCTAAGAGGATTGGTAACTGTTAGAAATAAAAGCAGCTCTTTCAACAACCTTGCTTCCAGATTTGACAGCTTCTCAGCAGGGCTGCTGGTGGAGCCTGGATGATTCTGGAAGGCCACAGTGATAGGAGTTGAAGTGAGCTATTCCCTTGCAAGTTCCTGACTGCTTCATGGGGGTGTGAACAATGTATCTCTGAAATTAATAAGATAAAACTAGACACACCAGCAAAAAGCTTTAGGATAAAGAATATTCCAAATTATATACAGGTGCTCAAGTTTAAAATCCAGCAATGAAGGTAAACCTCCTCTAGCACTGATAGTCTCTATAGCTGTCCTGCTATAGAGTTTATTTTTTAAAGTTTATTTATTAATATTATTATTATTTTTTAATTCTAAGATGTTGCAGAGTAGTTGGGGTAGAGGCAGAGAGGGGAAGGGTGAGGGGATATGGTGGGAAGATGAGGAGAGGGGATGGGGGCATGGTCGAGACCATAGCACCCACCTCATTCCAGCAAAGGAGCCCAGGGGGATTCCAGTGGTGGCTCAGTCATGACTGGGCTGGATGCGGACTTAGGGGAGCATGGCTGAGGCCCTCAGCCCCGCCCCCACCCCAGCTCAGAGGCCTGGGGTGCTTCCAGCAGCAGCCTGGATGTGGATGCCGGGGGGTGTGGCTGAGGCCCTCAGCCCCCTACCACTCCAGCTTGGGAGCCTAGGACACTTCTGGTGGTGGCCTGATGGTCATTGCTGGCCTGGATATGGGTGTTAAGGGTGCGTGGCTGAAGCCCTTGGCCCCCTCCACCCTGGCATGGGAGCCTAGGGTGCTTCCGGCAGTGGCATGGTGGTTGTTGCTGGGTTGGATGCAAATGTCAAGGGGATGTGGCTGAGACTCTCAGCCCCTCCCACCCTGGCTCTGGAGCCTGGGGTGCTTCCGGTGGCAGCTCAGTGGTCATTGTTGGGCTGGATATGGACGTTGTGGGGGCTTGGCTGAGGCCCACAGCCCCCCACATCCCAGCTTGGGAGCCCACAGCACTTCCGACAGTGGCTTGGTAGCTGTAGGTGGGCTGGATGCAGATGTCAGGGAGCATGGCTGAGGCCCTCGGTCCCAAGTTTGGGAGCTCAGAGCGCTTCTGGCAGTGGTGTGGTGGTCGCTGGGCTGGCTGCAGATGTTGGGAGCTTGGCCCAGACCCCCCCCCACCCCTGGAGCCCAGGGCGCTTCTGGAGGTGACTCAGTAGTTGTCACTGGGTTGGATGCAGATGTCAGGGGGCACGGCTGAGGACCTTGGTCCCCCACTGCCCCGGCTTAGGAGCCTGGGGTGTTTCTGGTGGCAGTCTGGTGGTCGTTGCTGGGCTGGATGTGGGCGTCAGGGGTGTGTGGCTGAAGCCCTTGGCCCGCCCCAGTCCCAGTTCAGGAGTCCGAGGGGCTTCTGGCAGGGGGGCTCAGTCATCACTGGACTGGATGCGGATGTCGTAGGGCATGGCTGAGGCCCTCAGCCCTCTCCCCACCCAAGCTTGTGAGCCTGGGGGGCTTCCAGTCCTTCTAGGTTTTATAGGTGTTCTTTGGTGGTGTTAGATCTTTACTGGTTAATATCAGAATTTTGTCCCTGAACTCTGGGTTTTTGTTTTTTCTTTTAATTCTGTGTTGGATTATTCAGTATTCTCACCACTTAAATCTGCACTGGAACTAATTTGTTGTCCTTTGCTTACTTCTAAAATGAGGAAACTTCCTGTGGGGACCAAAACTTGAGCCCCGTGGTTGTGCTAAATTGCTGCTTTGCTGCTGAGTCCCTGGGGAAGGCTTTTTGTGCAGCTCAGATTTTAATTGTTGACCTTGTGTGTACTTCCAGATCTTGTGAGTTCTGGTACTCTGGTCTGGGCCTGAGTTTTTTCAGCAAACTGCACCCCCTGCAGATCTGTATTCCTGACCAGTCTCCACTGAGTGATCCTGTGCTGATTGGATGGCAGATCAGCTGTCCATGCTGTGCCCCTGTGTTCCCGTGGTGGGCTCGTCTCCCTCACTGCCCACACTCCAAACACTTATGGAATGGGCCATGTGCCAGTCCCTTGCAATGATTCACTGGCCCCTGAGTGGCTCCTTTTTTTCGTTGTCTGCAGCCCCTCGCTCCTATGTGGGTCCGCAGGAACTCTGTTAGTGGTCTTGCTGGGCCCTTTTCTCCCCTGCATCTCCCAACAAATTCATAGGAAGGGCACAGCTGCAGCTTTTGCCACATCTTGCTCCATATGCTCACCAGGGCCAACCTTGAAGTGGCCAGGGCTAGAAACAGTTGGAGCAGTCCTTTCTTTCTCTCATCATGGGTTCTCTCACCTTCATGAACTCCGTAGGTCTCTCCTCCTCTTCCCCTGAGCTCTAATGGCCCTAGCTTGGCAGTCCTTGCTTTCTGTAGTTGTAAATTGGTTGATTGTGGGAGACAGTGACACTGGGTACTGTCTATTCTGCCATCTTGATCACAAGTCAGAAATTTTACTACTTTGTGTCATAATATTACCAATAAATTTGGTAGAATTCTTATTCATTTGGAATGATACAAATTAGAGGAACATGGATGTGAGCAGAAATAAAATTGCCACATTGAGTACATCAAGGTTACATAGAGTTTGCTTTCAAAGAGATATTTTATTTGCTATGTTGTCTTTATATGATCATGTTGAACATCTATTGGTGGTTGAGTATGGAAGAGTATGAACTGACCCACCACTTGGTTTTGAGGTGCTTAGTTCAGTTGTCAAAGATCTTTGCAAAAAGAGAGAATAAAAATGGGGTCATGTGACATAATGATGACTAAATATTGCTTTTTCTTTGTTTTGCAGTTCCAGTTCCTAACAGATTTAATAGGCGAGTATCAGGTATGTATTCTCTTCCATAACATACTGCTAGAATGCTATTTTAAGATAGGAATATCTTAAATAAAAATAAAAATAAAAATAAACTGATTTTTTAAATAAAAAGATAAGCTAATAGCATTACAGAACATTATGCTAAAAGAAAAAAATTACCTTTATTATGTTTTTAAGTTAAGAATATATATGTACATATTTTTATATTGCTATAGTGTGGTCTCTTTGCATTTGTCATTAATATTTTTTCATGTTCATAATTTCATCTTCTAAAAACTATTTTTTCTATTACTATTTCTGGTATTCTGGATTATGCTGCCATTAACTTCTCACATATACCTTTTTGAGCCACTTGAATTATTTCCTCAGTTATAGTGCTAGAAGTTGCATTCTCTGGTTAGAGACTGAGCATTGTTTTGGCTTTTTTCCTATTCTTCTCTCTTCCAGAACCTTCAACACCTCCTTTCCCATCCTCATTCTCAGCAGGTGATCTTTTTCTTTATATGACCAAAGAAATAGAAACAACAGAAGAGAATTTTGTAGAGTCCCACCACAATATCTATCCTTCTTCATCTGCCTATGAGTCCACAGTATCCACCTGTGCTAGATCCCATCCCTTCATTTTTCTAACTGTTAATTGTTCTCTATCATGTGTAATCTTTACACTTCAACTGAATATTCTTTCAAACCACAATATCTATCCTTCTTCATCTGCCTATGAGTCCACAGTATCCACCTGTGCTAGATCTCATCCCTTCATTTTTCTAACTGTTAATTGTTCTCTATCATGTGTAATCTTTACACTTCAACTGAATATTCTTTCAGCAAAGAAACGTATTGTTGGCTCTCTCTTCTTAAAAAAATAAGATAAAACTTTTTTTGACTACTTTTCCCTCTCCAACCACTACTCTTTTTGTCTGTATACCTTTATAGCAAAACCCCTTGAAGTTGTTCCATATCTTCTTTTGCTTCCGTACCTCACCAAAGCTATCTTTGTTGTTTGCTCATTCACATTCTTCAGACCTTCATTTGAAGGACACCTTCTCAGTACGGTCTGTCTAAAATTCACTCCCCCCTTCCCCAGCACACATGCACGTGTGCACACACACACCCACACACCCATCTTCCTTCCTAGCTTTATTTTCTCCTTAATGCTTTATCTATCTTATTTATCCTATTTATTATGTAGTTCCCTATTCTATAGTGTAAGTATAGTGTAAGTTCCATGAGGGCAGGGAATTTTGACTGTTTTGTTCATTAGTATATAGTTAACACCTAAAACAGTGTGAGTAAATATGGATGGGTGGGTGGATGGAAGAAAAAGAAGGAAGGAACCGGGCATTAGGAGGAAAGATTACTATAGGCAGAAGAAATCAAGACATACTTCTTGGAGAGAGGCAAAGATGACACTGGAGTTTGAAAAAATGGTTACTATTTGGCTACTACCAGGAAAGATGCATTCTAGGTGGGAGAATATCATAAAGACTTGAAGAGGGATGATCTAGACCTGGCTGCTGTGGCTGTAGGGGAGGAGGTAAAATAAGGTCGGAAAGAGAGGTGGGGAATGGTGTTCCTGATGTGACCTAAGGACCTGAGCAAAAACTAGTTGGATGAGCACATGTACTGTGTCAAAGACTGCAGAAGAGACTTCAGCAACTCGGGGTGACTGAATGAATAATAATCTGGAACATAAAGCAGCATAGGAGAGGTAGCAGTTATTGAGTGCCTCTTGTGAGCCCAGCCCAATGTTTTAAATGTCACCTTCAATTACTTACCCTTCACATGATTCTAGTATAGTTTTCCTCTCTTACCATTGAAGAGAACAAGGATCAAGAGACAGCGAGTACATCGTTGGTGGATCCAAGCTCAGACCCCTCCTTGCTGTGTATCTTCGGAGGCATGCTTTTCCCCCTCCTTGCTGCTTCTCTCTCTTACATAACACTGGAATTGGAAAAGCTATGCCTTCCAAATTCTGTGTTCTAGCAGAACAGTCCCTCTACATCAAGTGGTAAATAAATTGAATGAAGAGGTTCATGAATTCTTTAAATGTGGTTTTTTTGATATAGTCCTAAATTAGTGTTAACTGTCTTTGAGTTTGAACTGTTAGTATAATTCTGTTAATTCATGTCTTAATCCGGTTAGTGTTACTATGACAGAATACCCGAGACTGAGTAATTTATAAAGAAAAGAGGTTCGTTTGGCTCATGATTCTGGTGGCTGGAAAGTTTAAGATTGGGCGGCCCATCTGGCAAGGGTCTCATGCTGCTTCAGTTCATGCTGCTTCAGCTCATGGCAGAAAGCTGAAAAGGAAGTGGGCACATGCAAAGAGAGATGCAAGAGAGACTAGGCTTGTTTATAACAACCAACTCTCTTGGGAACTAATCCATTCCTGTGAGAGAAAGAATCACTCCTGTGAGAGGGCATTAATCTATTCACGAGGGATCTGCCCCCATGACCAGACACCCCCCAACACTGCCATGTTGAGAAACAAATTTCAGCATGAGTTTTGGAGGAGAAAAACCATATTCAAACCATAGCATTCTTCCCCTAGCTCATCAAAACTCATGTCCTTCTCATATACAAAATACATTCATTCCATCCCGGTAGTCTGAAAAGTTTTACCTTGTTTCAGCACCAACTCAAAAGTCCAAAATCCAAAGTCTCATCTGAGAGCCTGTGAAAATGAAAAACAAGTTTTTTACTTCCAAGCTACAATGGTGGGACAGACACTGGGTAAATATTTCCATTCCAAAAGGGAGAAGTAGGTCAAAAGAAAGAGTGACAGGCCCCAAACAAGTCTAAAACCCAGCAGGGAAGACATTATATCTTACAGCTCCAAAATAATCTTTCCCTTCATGTGCTGCCTACTGGGCACACTGGTGTGGGGGTTGGGACTCCAAGGCTTCAGGCAACCCCAACCCTGTGGCTTTGCTGGGTGCAGCTCATGTGGCTGCCATCATGTGTTGGAGTCTGGTGCTTGTAGATTACCCAGGTGGGTGTTGCACACTGCTTGCTGGTGGCTCTACAATTCTGATGTCTCAGGGGCAGCCTGTTCCCACAGCTCCACTAGGCATTTCCCTTGTAGAGATGCTGTGAAAGCTCTGCCTCTGCAGCAGGTTTCTGCCTGATCCCAAAAGCTGTTTGAAAAATCTTTTGAAATCTAGGTGGAATCTGCCATGACCCCATAGCTTGCATACTCTGTGTGCCTGTAGAGTCAGCACCATGTGGACACTGCCACGGCTTACAGCTTGTGCCCTCTGAAGCACTGGTACAAGCCACATCTGAGCCCACTTGAATCATAGCTGGAGTGGCCAGGATGCAGGAAGCAGAGGTCCAAGGTGGCCTTGGGCAGCAGACCCATGGAAAGCACCCAGGGCCTATCCCCCAAAACCATTCTGCCTTGCTAGGCCTCTGGGCCTTTTTTCTGTTGTCCTGATGCACAGCACCTGGCTCCCTTTAGCTATGCTAATCTCTTTAGTGTGTAGCCACTTGGCTGCACCCATGGATTTCTCTCCTGTAGATGGTGTTTTATTCTCTACTGCATGGCCAGGCTTTGGTTTTTCCAAATCTTTTTGCTCTGTTTCCCTTTTCTCTAGCAGCTCACTGTGAGCAGTTAGAAGTAACCACATAGCAGCCTGAATGCTTTGCTGCTTAGAAATTTCTTCTGCCAGATATGCTTTCCATCTTCTTACATGGACACAATTCTGTAAAGCTTTTTGCAGCCTTATAAGGATGGCCTTTACCTAGGTTTCAATACCTTGTTCCTCATTTCCATCTGAGACCTCATCAGAATGGCCTTAACTGTTTATATTTCTATCAGCATTTTGGTAATGACCACTTAACCAATTTCTAAGAAGTTCTGAACTTTGCCTCATCTTTTTGTCTTCTGAGCCCTCACCAGAATCTTGCTTAATGCTCCATTCATGGTAATACAGGCTTTTTCTAGTCTGCTCCTCCAGATTCTTCCAGCTATTACCCATAACCCAGTTCCAAAGCTGCTTCCCACATTTTCAGTTGTCTGTGTGTGTTTTAGTTCATTTTGTGTTGCTATAACAGAAATACCTGAGACAGGGTAACTTATAAAGAAGAGAGGTTTGTTTGGCTTATGATTCTGGGACAGCTGCATCTGGCATGGGCCTCAGGCTGCTTCTACTCATGGTGGAAAGTGGCAGGCAGCCAGCAGGTACAAGCAGATCACATGGCGAGAGGAAGCAAGAGAGAGAGAAGGTGCCAGAGTCTTTTTAAGCAACAAGCTCTCGTGGGAACTAATTGAGTGAGAACTCACTCATTAATCCCCCTTCCCCCTGGAAGAGCATTAATCCATTCATGAGGGATCCGCCCCCATGACTCAATCAGTTTCCAACACTGCCACATTGGAGATCAAATTTCCTCATGAGTTTTGGAGGGGACAACACATCCAAACTCCATCATTGTGGCAACACCCAACTCTTGGTACCAGTTGTCTGTTTTAGTCTGTTTAATGTTGCTATAACAAAATACCACAGACTGGATAACTTATAAAGAAAAGAGGCTTATTTGATTCACAATTCTGGTTGGAATGTCAAAGATTGGGCAGCCCATCTCGTGAGGGTCTCACTCTGCTTAAACTTATGGCAGAAAGTGGAAAGGGAAGCAGGCACATATAAAGAGACCAAAGATGAGAGGGAACAAAGTCAGTAACTAATTACTGAATTTATTGGTTAAATCCTGTAATTAACTGGTAACTAATCCAGTCCCACTACAGCAAGAACCCACTTCTGAGAGACGGCATTAATCTACTCATGAGGAATCTGCCGGCATGACCCAAACACCTTCCAGTAGCCCTCACCTCCCAACACTGCCACATTGGGAATCAAATTTCAACTTGAGTTTTGGTGGGGACAAACCACATTCAAACCATAGCAATTTAAAAACCTCATTCATAAAAAAAACACACAGACAAAAAAACCAACCTTCAATTTATTAAGTACATGTTAAGCTTCCAAGCACATAAATCAAAAATTTGTGTGTTGGTATTGTGCCACATTTAGGCAGGGATTATTCTGACTCTAGTGATGACTGTGACAGTCAACAGAACAGTCCACTGTTCTGCATGGTAAGTACTCTTCACCAGATATCCCTGCCCTTTAAGGCTTACATACTTGCAATGTACTAAAATACTGATTCTTATCTTTATATCCTTTCACAGTATGCTGCAGTATCTTCTCTACCCATAGCTATCCAGCTGAAATATTATTAAGCATTGCTTAAAATAATTTAGAAATGTAGTGTTATGGACTGAATTGTGTTCCCCCTACACACACACAAATTTATATAATGAAACCCTAACCCCAATGTGATTGTATTTGAAAATAGGGCCTTTAAAGAGGTAATTAAGGTTAAATGAGGTTGTAGGGGTGGGGTCCTAATCCAACAGGACTGGTGTTCTTAGAAGAGGAAGAGACACCAGGAGTGGCAATACAGATAAAAGACCATGTGAGGACACAGAAGATAGCCATCTGCAAACCAAGGATAGAGGCCTCAGGAAAAACCAGCCTGCCCTAATGTTGGACTTTCAGCCTCCAGAACCATGAGAAAATAAATTCCTGTCGTTTAAAGCACCCAGTATGTGGTATTTTGTTATGGCAACCCTAGCTGAGTAATATACCCAGACTGTGTCAACTTAATGGGTGCTGGTGGGGCAGTACAGGTCCTCAGACCTGTGAGCCACATCTGTGTTCATTTTTCTGTAGAACTGAAAGGGTTTTCTTTCACAAGTACATTTTAATGATTCACATTTCTGGATGAAGGAAGTACTAATTAATCAACATTTGGAAGAAAACAACTGGAGAATCTGTTGTCACTTTGTACAGTATCACATTACTAAATAGTGACATCTGCTGGAGAACTTCAGTAAAATACATTCCATAAACAAGGGGCTGTGCTGCTGTTTTAATCTTCATTTTCAATAGATCTTGAGCATCTCATGACCCACAGTGTACTTCTTGAGGCTGTGTAGGAGATCACACAGACTCTGGACCTTCTCCAGGTAACTTGTACACTGAGATAAGCTCCCTGACGTGCAGAACCATCAAGACAGCAATCAAATAGTCACTCAAAAGTGGATTTTTACACAGAAAATGAGGGAAGTAATTTGGGATCAGGACTCGAAAGAGGTAGAGAGGTTGGGTGGGAACAGCAGAAGAGGGCAAAGAGCGGTGAGTCTGGAATTCAAAAGAAAAAAGAAAGGACGTTATGCTGAATGAAATAAGATAAACCAGTGACAGAAGGACAAGTACTGCATGATTTCACTTATACGAGGTATCTAAAAGAGTCAAACTCATAGAAATAGTAGATTGGTGATTGCCAGGGACTGGTGGGAGGAGGAAACTGGGAGTTGCTGTTCAAGGTGTATAAAGTTTCAGTGTTACAAGATGAATAAGTTCTAGAGATCTACTGTATAGCATTGAGCCTATAGTTAACAATACTGTGTTGTGGACCTAAAAATTTCTGACAGTAGATCTCATGTGTTTTTATCATCATAAAGAAAGAAATAGAAAAGGGAAGAAAATTCAAAACCAGTTTTGAAAAATTCAGGAGTAATATTTTCTACAGATAGAAACATTAATAGTTTAAATGAAAATAACTTTGTTTAAATCAGTGCTGTGTCTTAAGACTTGAGGATGATAACATTTGTTGCCTCAGTTATATTAATGTCTAAAAATATAAAAATGAGCTAAGTTGCTGTTTCCTCCAAAATTGGAGGAAAAACAAGCCTTGAAATAAGCTAGCCGGATATTAAATATCATTATTAGTAAAGTCATATCAGTCTCATCATTGAAGGCTTATTTTTTTAATCTTTTAAATGAAAATTTTCACACATACAGAAAAGTAGAGAAAGTTAGTATAATACCCATGTACTCATTCTATCTCCTAAAGTGAAGGTTTTTTAAAAAGGCATTATTCCAAGTAGATGTTTTGAAGTCTTAGACCAAAGAGTAGCTATTGCAATAGACTGAATAAAGGTCAAATATTAGAATATTTCTGAAGCAGAGTTTGATGTATTCATTGGATAAGAGGTGAAAGAGGACTTCTCTATTAGTCCGTTTCTGTTGCTTATAACAAAATACTCAGAACTGGGTGCTTTATAAGAAAACAAAATTTTTTGCTTACAGTTTTGGAGGCTGGGAAGTACAAAGTCCAGGGAACACAGGTGGTGACTTCAGTGACAGCAGGGTATCACATTGCAAAATGACAGAGCAGAGAGAGACACTAACCTCCTCATTTTAAAGCCCTCCAAACCATGCCCATGAACACCGTTTTTAATCCATTCTACAGCATGGTCCTACGATCTAATTACCTCTTCAAGTCCCCACCTTTTAACTTACCATAATAGGATTTACCATCATCAACATTTACACTGGGGATTAAGCTTCTAATATATGAAATTTGGGGGACACAATTCAATCAATCCATAGCAACTTCTAAATTTCTGGTTTAGAAAATTGGGCTTATAACATTAATGAAGAGCACAGAGAACTCAGAAACTTCCAGTTTAACATAGTGTCTGGGGCTGGCTAGTTAGTTCAGTTGGTTAGAGTGTAGAGGGACACCAAGGTTAAGGGTTGAATCACTGTACTAGCCAACCACCAAAAAATAAATAAATGAACAAACAAAAAATACCATCTGGTTAGATGCCCTCAGTGAAGCTTCTTCAATCATCTCCCAAAATACCTATGAAAGCATAAAAAGTGGCAACAAAAATGGCTAGGAACTAAGGGTGTTTGCCCTTAATCTTTAGGACAAAACCGAGATAGATGCACCCTGGCTTCATCTTCTAGAAATAAGAATGCTTGGAGAAGTAGTGAGTCATTGCCTACACCCGATTGTCAGTTCCCTGGCTCACATCAAGGCCCACACCAGCCAAGGACTGGGCAGCTGTCTATTCAGAGTATCACCTGCTGCTGTTTCAGGGACTAGAATGGTGTCTGTCTAATCACTCTATTCCGCCTAGTTTTTCTCCATCTATTTTAGGATACCAGGTCCCTGTTGGGCAGGCATAGAGTATTGATGGCATTACAGCACAGGAGGTATGGTCCACACAAGTAGAGTACTGTAGGCTAAGGCAGGGAAGAGAGAGTCTTTCCACATACAGTACATGCTGGAAGCCACTGCTTCTTAGATATCCCATTTGTTCAAATAACTAGTGAAGAAGGGGAAGCTGGGATGCAGCTAGACCAGGGCTGTAGTGGGTAAATGTCTTCAAGAAACTGGGAATTGGGAGTGATATGTATCAGCTTGTTCCCTAGTTGTAGATATATGGGGTCTTTTAGTAATCACACAAATGAATTGAGACTAGGGTCATAAACCGTTTATATTGCTTGGTTGCTAATAAATGAGAAACAAACGCTCACAAATATAGGGACCATGAGTGAACTCAGCTTATTAAGGATATAAGAGGAACGAAGACTAGGAAGATCCACTACAAAATGATCGGTAGAATGCAAGAAATCATTGCCTCTGTGAATTCTGAGTAAAAAGCCAGCTTATATCTCAGCTATAATCCACTATATATTTATTTCATATAATAACTTTCAGAGGATAATATTATCTGCCTATTTCCAAATCCTCATTGTTCTCCCGGTGAATATCTACAAAACTCTTCAACTCACCTCTAGCCTGTCTCTCAACATAACTTACCATTTGAACTGCGCTGAAATCCCTACTTTTGTTCCACACAAAGACTTCATATGCTGATATCTTTGCATTCTATTTTTCCTTTCTTGTTATGCATACTATCTCGTATAACTTCGTATAATGTATGCTATACGAAGTTATTACGAGCGTGGTGCTGACAACACCAAGCCAAGGGTTGAGATCCCCTTACCGGTCATCTTTAAAAAAAAAAAAAAAAAAGCCAGCGAAAGATAGGTTGAGATGAAACAGGAAATGGGTGTGATAAGGAAAGGTTATAAGGAAACTAAAAACAATAAGCAAGTGTTAAATATATAGAGAAGGCAAAAAAAAAAAAAGAGCAAAGTTGTTAAGGGCAAAAACTGTGATGGAGGGCAGCGCAGAGAGTTAGAAATCTTGATTCTCATTTGATTTTTAGAATGGGGTTTTTAGGTAATGCATGTATGGGACAAAAGTCCACAGCCAGCAGGCAATGGCCCATCTAATTCTAATCAACTAAATGTCGATTCTCAGTTGATTTTTAGTATAGGGTTTTTAGGTAATGCATGTATGGGACAAAAGTCCTCGGCTAGGGGACAAAAGTCCACAGCCAGTGGGCAACAGCCCATCTAATCAATTCTAATTGCTGTTTAGGGATGGGATTATGTACTTTGATTATTTAACATACTGATTGTTCTTTTTTTTTTAAAGATGACCGGTAAGGGGATCTCAACCCTTGGCTTGGTGTTCAGTGAGCTAACCAGCCATCCCTATATGGGATCTGAACCCGTGGCCTTGGTGTTATCAGCACCACACTCTCCCGAGTGAGCCACAGGCTGGCCCATACTGATTGTTCTTAAAAGATGTAGAAAGAATTGCTGTAGGGAAAAATGTGAAAAAATGTTCGCTAAGGGCAAGTTGTTTGTTGGTGGAAACTTTAGAGACAATTATACTTAGATTTAATCATAAGAATGTAACTTTTGCTTAAATCAGTTAAGGAGAGGTTATATTTTAAATTAGAGAATGATCGCAGTTTGATCAACTTAGCTTTTCACAAATTGTACTTTATGATGTTACTAGTTTCCATTGTTTAAGCTATACTTAGCCATAGATAACTTTTGTCACATTGTCCATGTCTTTGTGTCCTTATTTTTTTATTTTTTATTTTTGTCCTTTTTGAGACCGGCCGCACCGCGCTCAGCCAGTGAGCGCACCGGCCATCCCCATATAGGATCCGAACCCGCGGCGGGAGCGCCGCTGCACTCCCAGCACCGCACTCTCCCGAGTGCGCCACGGGCTCGGCCCTTTGTGTCCTTTTGAAATTATTGAATCAACTGATTTTTCTTGTGAAACTTCCTTGCCTTTACAATAAAAAACAGAAGCTAACTTTGAATCAGGGCTGCATCCAGTTTTCTCCTACCAGCAGAGGAGTTGCTGAGGTGCAGTTCCTTCAGGCTTCTCATTTGCATTCATGTTGATTTAAGTATTCCTTTTTTGAGTCTCTATTACACAGCAAGACAGGGCAGTCTTGAATAAAGAACAATTGTTGACAGAGCTGAGACAGAGAACAGAGCCAAGATAACAATAGTTAATATTCCTGAAAACCAAAACAAACGGAACAGAAGTAATAGTTGAAAGAGTTCTCATTTACTGAATCCTTATTCTATACCAGGCACTTGTCTACTTGAATCCTTATGACTGTCTTCGGAGGGAAATCAGAAGTTTTAGATCGATTGTGCAGAAGAGAGGGTGGAGATTTGCAGTAAATCACCTTTGGTCACACAGCTATTGCAGATAATTGACGATTTATTAGAAGAAAACTCTCCAGCTGTAATGACCTATTTTATAAAGAGGGAACAGGTTTGCTGCATTGTAAGCAACATCAGTGATCACATCTGGATCATTCTTGGCAAAACAGTTCTGTTAGTGAGTACAGACCCTTTTTATTCACTTGATAATTCATCTTTTTGCCTCTAACACCTAAGGGTAAGATTTTAAAATCATTATTTGTATTGACAGCTCCAATTCTAATTCTTCTTCTGTTCCATATTAGTATTCTCCTCTTCAGTAAAAACATCTGTGTATACTCAACGTAAAAATACTGTAATACACATAGAAGAGTTTTGGAATCGCTATACCTTTACCAGCAGCAGTTCTTTTTTGTTGTTGGAATATATCATGCTGAGGGTGAGTGGTCAGAGTACTATGTTCAGAAGCTATTAAGAAAAATTCTCCTTTCCTTCTCTGTGGTTATGTTATCAGCCTGATGCGTGGTTAGGTTCATTCGTTTCTCTTTGTATTCAGTTTTGGGGTACTTCTTATCCTTATATAAATTAAATTTAATTTTTTTAAATATGTGAATCATAACATGCCTTTTTTTTTTTCCCTTTTGTCTTTTTTACTGACTGGTAACGGGATCGCAACCCTCAGTGTCGCGCCTGTACCGGGGACCGGCAACAGGATTGCAACCCTCGGTGTTGCGCCCGCACCGCGCTCAGCCAGTGAGCGGGAACCGGTCTCCACATGGGATCCGAACCCTCGGCGGGAGCGCCGCCGCACTCCCAAGTGGCGCACTCTCCAGTGCACCACCGGGCCGGCCCCATAACATGGCTTTAATGTCAAAACTTTTATATAAGGAGTTTCCTTGGACAAGTTTCATTCCCTTCCCTATCCCTTCTTTCTTGTTTCTACCTACCCACTAGGAAAATAAGTATTACCTTCTGGTTTATCCTTCCTGAATCATTTCCTTTTGGAAAAATTAACAAGTGGAAAGAAAAAAAATATATATGTATATATATAATGATCATATATATATAATTTTATATTTTTATATATTTTTCCTCCAATTCTTACCTCTCCTTTCTAATGGAAATCCTTTCTTTTGGAAATCTTTTCTTGTGCAAAGGGTAGCATGCTATATACACTCTTCTTTACCTTGCATTTTTTTGCTTTTTCCCCCCTAGGACACGCTCTGTATTAGCCCATGAAGATCTTTCTCATTCTTTCTCACAGCTGCATTATTTAAATGGGTACTTATATCATTTCTGATATTTTGCTATTATAAATAATGTTGCAGTGAATATTTTTAAATCTTTGAGTTACAGTGACAAAGGGAAGTCCTACAGACACCTGACAGAAACACAGGTTACTTACAAAGAAAATCAGGTTGACTTTAGATTTATATAATATTGTACCTGGGGGCTGGCTGGTTAGCTCAGTTGGTTAGAGTGTGGAACTGATAACACCAAGGTCCAGGCTTCCATCCCATACCAGCCAACTGCCAAAAAAAAAAAAAAGAAAGAAAACAAAAACCTAGAACAGAGCCTGACATGTAATATTTGTTTTGCTTCACAATTCATTCTTATTGTTAAGTTATACATGCACATAATGACTTTGAACTGTTTTTTTTTTTTAAAAAAAAAGATGACTGGTAATGGGATCTTAACCCTTGACTTGGTGTTGTCAGCACCACGCTTAGCCAGTGAGCAAACCGGCCATCCCTATATGGGATCCGAACTCGGGGCCTTGGTGTTACCATCACCGCACTCTCCCGAGTGAGCCACGGGCCGGCCCGACTTTGAACTGTTTTAATTGACTCTTTTGGTAATTTCCTTTGTATCTCTGTGTTTGTATTGTATCCATTGTACTTCATGGTTTTCATCCCTGTCTTATAATTGAACAGAAACAACAGCTCCTTTTTTGTCCTTTTTACTACCATAGGATTTAGTAGGTGATATATTTCATTGTCTCTCTTCTATTTGGGACCACTAATGTCTAGAGAGCTGGGTTTTGTAGTAGGTATTTCATATACAAGGAGTCTTCAAAAGTTCATGGAAAATATGTATTATGAAAAAACTATGCATGGATCTCAATTTTTTTTTCTTTGCACCAAAATAAACTTGTACTAACCTGTTTGACATATCTGAACAGGATCTCGTTTGAGACACTAAGAAGTATAAGACATCAATTTGAAGAGAGCTCCTATCAGAGCAGCATGAATTTTGCTAAAATTGAGGCAAGAACAAACATCAAATTTATGGTGATTCAGCTTGGGTGGAAGAACGGTGAAATCATTGATGCTTTACAAAAAGTTTATGGGGACATCGCCCCAAAGGAATCATCAGTTTACAAATGGATAACTCATTTTAAGAAGGGACAAGTTGATGCTGAAGATGAAGCCCACAGTGGCAGACCATCCACATCAATTTGCGAGGAAAAAATTAATCTTGTTCATGACCCAATTGAAAAGGACTAACAAAGCAGAAACAATAACCCCACCATAGACATCTCAATTGGTTCAGCTTATAGTTCTGACTGAAAAATTGCAGTTGAGCAAACTTTCCACTTAGTGGATGCCAGAACTGTTACACCCCAGATCACTTGCAAAGAGCAGAGCTTTCAATGGAAATTCTAAATAAATGGGATCAAGATCCTGAAGCATTTCTTTGAAGAACTGTAATAGGAGCCAGCCCATGGCTCACTCAGGAGACTGTGCTGCTGATAACACCAAGGCCATGGGTTCAGATCCTATATAGGGATGACCGGTTCGCTCACTGGCTGAGCGTAGTGCTGACAACACCAAGCCAAGGGTTAAGATCCCCTTACCGGTCATCTTTAAAAAAAAAAAAAAGAAGAAGAAGAATTGTAACAGGAGATGAAACATGGCTTTACCAGTAAGATCCTAAAGACAAAGCACAATCAAAGCCATGGCTAACAGGAGGCGGAAGCAGTCCAGTCAGAGCAACAGCAGACCATTTAAGAGCAGAAGACATGGCAGGCAACAGTTTTTGGGTTTGCTCAAGGCTTTTTGCTTGTTGACTTTCTGGAGGACCAAAGAATGATAATATCTGTTATGAGAGTGTTTGGAGAAAGTCAAAGCTTTAGCAGAAAAATGCCTGAGAAAGCTTCATTAGAGAGACCTTCTCTACCACGACAATGCTCTCACTCATTTCATCAAACAGGGCCAATTTTGTGAGAGTTTCAATGGGAAATCATTAGGCATCCCCCTTATAGTCCTGATTTGACTCCTTCTGACTTCTTTTTGTTTCTTAATCTTAAAAAATCTTTAAAGGACATTCATTTTTCTTCAGTTAATAATGTAAAAATGTGCTGGCTGTTTAGCTCACTTGAAGAGCCTGGTGCTGATAACACCAAGGTCAAGGGTTCAGATCCTTGTACCAGCTAGCTGCTCCCCCCCCAAAAATGTAAAAAAGACTGCATTGATATGGTTAAATTTCCAGGACCCTCAGTTCTTTGGGGATGGATTGAATGGCTGATATATTGCTTACACAAATGTCTTGAACTTAATAGAGCTTATGTTGAGAAATAAAGTTTATATATTTTATTTTTATCTTTTAATTCCATTTTTCCACGAACTGTTTGAAGTACCTCATATTTATTGATTGAAAGAAGGAGTTACGAAATCATTACAACTTTAGAATACAGTGAATATAAAAGGAAATTGTTCACTTCCTATTTTTCCTAACACCACACATTTGTTAAATTCATTCTTCTCTTTATTTTTTCTCTCCAATTTTAGTCTGTGCTGAGACCTATAACCCTGATGAGGAAGAGGAAGATACTGATCCAAGGGTAAGAACTAAAGCAAAGAGGACCGGCCCGTGGCTCACTTGGGAGAGTGTGGTGCTTATAACACCAAGGCCACGGGTTCAGATCCCTATATAGGGATGGCCAATTAGCTTACTTGGGAGAGTGTAGTGCTGACAACACCAAGTCAAGGGTTAAGATCCCCTTACTGGTCATTTAAAAAAAAAGAAAAAAAACTAAAGCAAAGGTTTTAGATAGAATTGTTGTATTTCTCAATGACTCCCCTCTTCTACACACCAAAATCTAATCATGCTGATAATTAAAATAAATACAAATTAAAAATCTCAACAAGATGCCATTTTTTGTCTAACAGATTGGAAGCAGCACTGGTTGAAGGTATGGTGAGAATGGGTGCCTGTCTGTAGCTGTCAGGTATAGTGAGAATGGGTACCTAGCTGTAGATGTCAGGAGCCCTAAACATAGTCAAGACAACTGACTCAGCAGTTACCTAAAGGAGAATTTATCCCTACTGAGCAGTTGGATCCTTCCCAAGGATATACAAACAGAGATCACTGCAGTGTTGTAATAGTGAAAAATGGAAATAACCTAAGTAACCCAAAACAAGGGATTACCAGGGGCTAAATTTTGGTACATTCAAATTAAGAGAATCTGCAGCTATTGAAAATGATGGTACAGGGCTGGATCTAATGGCATAGGGTGTATGTTTGTATGAGGTACAATTTATAGAGCATTTTGTAAGATAAAAAAACATTTGAAAAATATACCTATTTATTTATTTGTACATATGTACAGAGAATTATATCTGAAAGGGTATACCCTAGATGTTAAGAATGGTTGTGGCAGGACCATGGTTGATTTTGGGGTGCCTTTTTAAAAAACTCAAGTTTTTTTAAACCTTTGTACAATTAACATAAATTACTTTTGTAAAAGCAAATATGAACCATTATTTTAAAAACATTGATATTATAAAAGAAACGTTGATCATCTATCATGTATACCTTAAAATGAGATTTCTGTAGTATTCTAATAATAAAATGTTACCATTATGTGAGTATAACAGACATGTTGATTAAAAATTTTTTTATTCTGGATATCATAAAATTCTTTATGACTTAAAACTTTAAAGGTTTTTTTTTTTTTTTCTATAAAGATGACCGGTAAGGGGATCTCAACCCTTGGCTTGGTGTTGTCAGCACCACGCTCAGCCAGTGAGCAAATTGGCCATCCCTATATAGGATCCGAACCCGTGGCCTTGGTGTTATCAGCACCGCACTCTACCAAGTGAGCCACGGGCCGGCCCAAAAACTTTAAAGTTTTTAAAAAATTTAATATCACAAATTTAAAATACTTAGCACTTTTGACGTCTGTTATTTCTGGTCATATTAAATGATGTACCTTTTTGGGGGGGTGAAGACAATACTTAGGAAGGAGCTTGATAGGTCTCTCAATTACAATACCAATATTAGGCAATAATTTTTTTTATTTCAATAAACATTTATTATCCATAATTATAGTAATAGTAATAGTTTTTGAGCACCTATTAAATGCAAGGCACTATTTTAAACACTGCGTATACTAACTTATTTAATCCTTATGACAACCCTAATTTGTTAGATACCACTACTACTACCGCTGATAAAATAAGTTGTTGATGTTTGGACTCTAGGCCTTGTATTGTTTAATTACCATCTCCACTTAGATGTCAATAGACAACTCAAACTTAAATGACCTCATGATTATTTCCCTTTAAATATTCTTCTCCACCCACAGTCTTCTCCAGTTTAATTCATGGCAGTTCCATACTTCCATTTGCACAGGCCCAAAACTTTGGGGTCACTTTCAACTCCTGTCATTTTTTCATATCCACACATAATTTTTCAGTAAATCCAATAGGCTCTGTCTTGAAAACATATCCAGAATTTTACTACTTCTCAACAACTCTATGCTATCACCCTGGTCCAAATCACCACCATCTGGCACTGGGAGTAGCTGTAGCTTCCTGGCTTTCACTTTTGCCTTCTTCCAGGCTGTTCTTCACTCAGCAGCCACTGTGATCCTTTAAAAACAGTCATATCTTTCCTTCCTCAGTCAGAACCCTCAAATCACCCCCATGTTGCTAGAGCAAGGTCCAGTTCTTTCGTGACCTACAATGCCCTCTCTGATTTGAGCATCTCCCCCCCCCCAACCCAGTCTCCACCTGATCTTGACCCTTCACTCTGTACCAGCCATACCTGCCTCCTGGTTATTTTTCAAACATGCTGTTTATGCTCCCACCATAGAGCCCTGTTTTCTCTTGCTGTTTTCTCTGCTTGGGGTACTCTTTTCACAGAGATATCCACATGATTCATTTTCTCAGATTGTATTCACTTCCTTGAGATCTTTACACAAATGTCACTTTCTCAGTGAGGTCTCACCTGGACACACACACATACACATACACACTCACACACACACTCATTCACACACACACACACACACACTCTCACTCTCTTTCTTTCTTTCCCCTTCCCCCTTCCATCTTTCCTCCCTCCTTTTTTCCCTCCCTTCTTCTTCTTTCCTCTCTCTCTCTCCCCCTCCATCTCCTCTCTCTCTCCCTCTGTCCCTTTCTTCATACACACACACTCTTCTTTTCTCCCTTCCCTGTCTTACTTTTCTCCTTAGCCTTATCACTCTCTAATATATTTATAAATTTAT
>NW_007726314.1:302778-317027 GCF_000696425.1 Galeopterus variegatus | reverse complement strand
AAATATTTGTGATTTTTTTTTTCCTTTTTGTCTTTTTTACTGACCGGTAACGGGATCGCAACCCTCGCTGTTGCACCCGCACCGCGCTCAGCCAGTGAGCGGGAACCGGTCTCCACATGGGATCCGAACCCTCGGCGGGAGCGCCGCCGCACTCCCAAGTGGCGCACTCTCCAGTGCACCACCGGGCCGGCCCCATAACATGGCTTTAATGTCAAAACTTTTATATAAGGAGTTTCCTTGGACAAGTTTCATTCCCTTCCCTATCCCTTCTTTCTTGTTTCTACCTACCCACTAGGAAAATAAGTATTACCTTCTGGTTTATCCTTCCTGAATCATTTCCTTTTGGAAAAATTAACAAGTGGAAAGAAAAAAAATATATATGTATATATATAATGATCATATATATATAATTTAATATTTTTATATATTTTTCCTCCAATTCTTACCTCTCCTTTCTAATGGAAATCCTTTCTTTTGGAAATCTTTTCTTGTGCAAAGGGTAGCATGCTATATACACTCTTCTTTACCTTGCATTTTTTTGCTTTTTCCCCCCTAGGACACGCTCTGTATTAGCCCATGAAGATCTTTCTCATTCTTTCTCACAGCTGCATTATTTAAATGGGTACTTATATCATTTCTGATATTTTGCTATTATAAATAATGTTGCAGTGAATATTTTTAAATCTTTGAGTTACAGTGACAAAGGGAAGTCCTACAGACACCTGACAGAAACACAGGTTACTTACAAAGAAAATCAGGTTGACTTTAGATTTATATAATATTGTACCTGGGGGCTGGCTGGTTAGCTCAGTTGGTTAGAGTGTGGAACTGATAACACCAAGGTCCAGGCTTCCATCCCATACCAGCCAACTGCCAAAAAAAAAAAAAAGAAAGAAAACAAAAACCTAGAACAGAGCCTGACATGTAATATTTGTTTTGCTTCACAATTCATTCTTATTGTTAAGTTATACATGCACATAATGACTTTGAACTGTTTTTTTTTTTTAAAAAAAAAGATGACTGGTAATGGGATCTTAACCCTTGACTTGGTGTTGTCAGCACCACGCTTAGCCAGTGAGCAAACCGGCCATCCCTATATGGGATCCGAACTCGGGGCCTTGGTGTTACCATCACCGCACTCTCCCGAGTGAGCCACGGGCCGGCCCGACTTTGAACTGTTTTAATTGACTCTTTTGGTAATTTCCTTTGTATCTCTGTGTTTGTATTGTATCCATTGTACTTCATGGTTTTCATCCCTGTCTTATAATTGAACAGAAACAACAGCTCCTTTTTTGTCCTTTTTACTACCATAGGATTTAGTAGGTGATATATTTCATTGTCTCTCTTCTATTTGGGACCACTAATGTCTAGAGAGCTGGGTTTTGTAGTAGGTATTTCATATACAAGGAGTCTTCAAAAGTTCATGGAAAATATGTATTATGAAAAAACTATGCATGGATCTCAATTTTTTTTTCTTTGCACCAAAATAAACTTGTACTAACCTGTTTGACATATCTGAACAGGATCTCGTTTGAGACACTAAGAAGTATAAGACATCAATTTGAAGAGAGCTCCTATCAGAGCAGCATGAATTTTGCTAAAATTGAGGCAAGAACAAACATCAAATTTATGGTGATTCAGCTTGGGTGGAAGAACGGTGAAATCATTGATGCTTTACAAAAAGTTTATGGGGACATCGCCCCAAAGGAATCATCAGTTTACAAATGGATAACTCATTTTAAGAAGGGACAAGTTGATGTTGAAGATGAAGCCCACAGTGGCAGACCATCCACATCAATTTGCGAGGAAAAAATTAATCTTGTTCATGCCCCAATTGAAAAGGACTAACAAAGCAGAAACAATAACCCCACCATAGACATCTCAATTGGTTCAGCTTAGTGATATATTTCATTGTCTCTCTTCTATTTGGGACCACTAATGTCTAGAGAGCTGGGTTTTGTAGTAGGTATTTCATATACAAGGAGTCTTCAAAAGTTCATGGAAAATATGTATTATGAAAAAACTATGCATGGATCTCAATTTTTTTTTCTTTGCACCAAAATAAACTTGTACTAACCTGTTTGACATATCTGAACAGGATCTCGTTTGAGACACTAAGAAGTATAAGACATCAATTTGAAGAGAGCTCCTATCAGAGCAGCATGAATTTTGCTAAAATTGAGGCAAGAACAAACATCAAATTTATGGTGATTCAGCTTGGGTGGAAGAACGGTGAAATCATTGATGCTTTACAAAAAGTTTATGGGGACATCGCCCCAAAGGAATCATCAGTTTACAAATGGATAACTCATTTTAAGAAGGGACAAGTTGATGCTGAAGATGAAGCCCACAGTGGCAGACCATCCACATCAATTTGCGAGGAAAAAATTAATCTTGTTCATGACCCAATTGAAAAGGACTAACAAAGCAGAAACAATAACCCCACCATAGACATCTCAATTGGTTCAGCTTATAGTTCTGACTGAAAAATTGCAGTTGAGCAAACTTTCCACTTAGTGGATGCCAGAACTGTTACACCCCAGATCACTTGCAAAGAGCAGAGCTTTCAATGGAAATTCTAAATAAATGGGATCAAGATCCTGAAGCATTTCTTTGAAGAACTGTAATAGGAGCCAGCCCATGGCTCACTCAGGAGACTGTGCTGCTGATAACACCAAGGCCATGGGTTCAGATCCTATATAGGGATGACCGGTTCGCTCACTGGCTGAGCGTAGTGCTGACAACACCAAGCCAAGGGTTAAGATCCCCTTACCGGTCATCTTTAAAAAAAAAAAAAAGAAGAAGAAGAATTGTAACAGGAGATGAAACATGGCTTTACCAGTAAGATCCTAAAGACAAAGCACAATCAAAGCCATGGCTAACAGGAGGCGGAAGCAGTCCAGTCAGAGCAACAGCAGACCATTTAAGAGCAGAAGACATGGCAGGCAACAGTTTTTGGGTTTGCTCAAGGCTTTTTGCTTGTTGACTTTCTGGAGGACCAAAGAATGATAATATCTGTTATGAGAGTGTTTGGAGAAAGTCAAAGCTTTAGCAGAAAAATGCCTGAGAAAGCTTCATTAGAGAGACCTTCTCTACCACGACAATGCTCTCACTCATTTCATCAAACAGGGCCAATTTTGTGAGAGTTTCAATGGGAAATCATTAGGCATCCCCCTTATAGTCCTGATTTGACTCCTTCTGACTTCTTTTTGTTTCTTAATCTTAAAAAATCTTTAAAGGACATTCATTTTTCTTCAGTTAATAATGTAAAAATGTGCTGGCTGTTTAGCTCACTTGAAGAGCCTGGTGCTGATAACACCAAGGTCAAGGGTTCAGATCCTTGTACCAGCTAGCTGCTCCCCCCCCCAAAATGTAAAAAAGACTGCATTGATATGGTTAAATTTCCAGGACCCTCAGTTCTTTGGGGATGGATTGAATGGCTGATATATTGCTTACACAAATGTCTTGAACTTAATAGAGCTTATGTTGAGAAATAAAGTTTATATATTTTATTTTTATCTTTTAATTCCATTTTTCCACGAACTGTTTGAAGTACCTCATATTTATTGATTGAAAGAAGGAGTTACGAAATCATTACAACTTTAGAATACAGTGAATATAAAAGGAAATTGTTCACTTCCTATTTTTCCTAACACCACACATTTGTTAAATTCATTCTTCTCTTTATTTTTTCTCTCCAATTTTAGTCTGTGCTGAGACCTATAACCCTGATGAGGAAGAGGAAGATACTGATCCAAGGGTAAGAACTAAAGCAAAGAGGACCGGCCCGTGGCTCACTTGGGAGAGTGTGGTGCTTATAACACCAAGGCCACGGGTTCAGATCCCTATATAGGGATGGCCAATTAGCTTACTTGGGAGAGTGTAGTGCTGACAACACCAAGTCAAGGGTTAAGATCCCCTTACTGGTCATTTAAAAAAAAAGAAAAAAAACTAAAGCAAAGGTTTTAGATAGAATTGTTGTATTTCTCAATGACTCCCCTCTTCTACACACCAAAATCTAATCATGCTGATAATTAAAATAAATACAAATTAAAAATCTCAACAAGATGCCATTTTTTGTCTAACAGATTGGAAGCAGCACTGGTTGAAGGTATGGTGAGAATGGGTGCCTGTCTGTAGCTGTCAGGTATAGTGAGAATGGGTACCTAGCTGTAGATGTCAGGAGCCCTAAACATAGTCAAGACAACTGACTCAGCAGTTACCTAAAGGAGAATTTATCCCTACTGAGCAGTTGGATCCTTCCCAAGGATATACAAACAGAGATCACTGCAGTGTTGTAATAGTGAAAAATGGAAATAACCTAAGTAACCCAAAACAAGGGATTACCAGGGGCTAAATTTTGGTACATTCAAATTAAGAGAATCTGCAGCTATTGAAAATGATGGTACAGGGCTGGATCTAATGGCATAGGGTGTATGTTTGTATGAGGTACAATTTATAGAGCATTTTGTAAGATAAAAAAACATTTGAAAAATATACCTATTTATTTATTTGTACATATGTACAGAGAATTATATCTGAAAGGGTATACCCTAGATGTTAAGAATGGTTGTGGCAGGACCATGGTTGATTTTGGGGTGCCTTTTTAAAAAACTCAAGTTTTTTTAAACCTTTGTACAATTAACATAAATTACTTTTGTAAAAGCAAATATGAACCATTATTTTAAAAACATTGATATTATAAAAGAAACGTTGATCATCTATCATGTATACCTTAAAATGAGATTTCTGTAGTATTCTAATAATAAAATGTTACCATTATGTGAGTATAACAGACATGTTGATTAAAAATTTTTTTATTCTGGATATCATAAAATTCTTTATGACTTAAAACTTTAAAGGTTTTTTTTTTTTTTTCTATAAAGATGACCGGTAAGGGGATCTCAACCCTTGGCTTGGTGTTGTCAGCACCACGCTCAGCCAGTGAGCAAATTGGCCATCCCTATATAGGATCCGAACCCGTGGCCTTGGTGTTATCAGCACCGCACTCTACCAAGTGAGCCACGGGCCGGCCCAAAAACTTTAAAGTTTTTAAAAAATTTAATATCACAAATTTAAAATACTTAGCACTTTTGACGTCTGTTATTTCTGGTCATATTAAATGATGTACCTTTTTGGGGGGGTGAAGACAATACTTAGGAAGGAGCTTGATAGGTCTCTCAATTACAATACCAATATTAGGCAATAATTTTTTTTATTTCAATAAACATTTATTATCCATAATTATAGTAATAGTAATAGTTTTTGAGCACCTATTAAATGCAAGGCACTATTTTAAACACTGCGTATACTAACTTATTTAATCCTTATGACAACCCTAATTTGTTAGATACCACTACTACTACCGCTGATAAAATAAGTTGTTGATGTTTGGACTCTAGGCCTTGTATTGTTTAATTACCATCTCCACTTAGATGTCAATAGACAACTCAAACTTAAATGACCTCATGATTATTTCCCTTTAAATATTCTTCTCCACCCACAGTCTTCTCCAGTTTAATTCATGGCAGTTCCATACTTCCATTTGCACAGGCCCAAAACTTTGGGGTCACTTTCAACTCCTGTCATTTTTTCATATCCACACATAATTTTTCAGTAAATCCAATAGGCTCTGTCTTGAAAACATATCCAGAATTTTACTACTTCTCAACAACTCTATGCTATCACCCTGGTCCAAATCACCACCATCTGGCACTGGGAGTAGCTGTAGCTTCCTGGCTTTCACTTTTGCCTTCTTCCAGGCTGTTCTTCACTCAGCAGCCACTGTGATCCTTTAAAAACAGTCATATCTTTCCTTCCTCAGTCAGAACCCTCAAATCACCCCCATGTTGCTAGAGCAAGGTCCAGTTCTTTCGTGACCTACAATGCCCTCTCTGATTTGAGCATCTCCCCCCCCCCAACCCAGTCTCCACCTGATCTTGACCCTTCACTCTGTACCAGCCATACCTGCCTCCTGGTTATTTTTCAAACATGCTGTTTATGCTCCCACCATAGAGCCCTGTTTTCTCTTGCTGTTTTCTCTGCTTGGGGTACTCTTTTCACAGAGATATCCACATGATTCATTTTCTCAGATTGTATTCACTTCCTTGAGATCTTTACACAAATGTCACTTTCTCAGTGAGGTCTCACCTGGACACACACACATACACATACACACTCACACACACACTCATTCACACACACACACACACACACACTCTCACTCTCTTTCTTTCTTTCCCCTTCCCCCTTCCATCTTTCCTCCCTCCTTTTTTCCCTCCCTTCTTCTTCTTTCCTCTCTCTCTCTCCCCCTCCATCTCCTCTCTCTCTCCCTCTGTCCCTTTCTTCATACACACACACTCTTCTTTTCTCCCTTCCCTATCTTACTTTTCTCCTTAGCCTTATCACTCTCTAATATATTTATAAATTTATTGAATTTCAGAGCAAGTTTTTTTGTCTGTCCTCTCTCTCTCCCTCTGTCCCTTTCTTCATACACACACACTCTTCTTTTCTCCCTTCCCTGTCTTACTTTTCTCCTTAGCCTTATCACTCTCTAATATATTTATAAATTTATTGAATTTCAGGGCAAGTTTTTTTGTCTGTATTCTCTGTTTTGTTCCTAGAGCTGGGATAGGGCCTGGCACAGAGTAGGTGCTCAATATTTGTTGAATGAACAAATATATATCAGTGTGCTTTATGGATGAAGACCCTGAGGCTCCTAGGGGACAGCTGACTTGCTGCTAATCACACAGCCAGCAGATGGCTCTAGGGTTGGCGCTCTCCACCGCTATATCATATTGCCCCTCCACATTCAATGTACTGCTTGGTATTTGTAGAATTTAAATTATAGAAAACGTGCTTTCAATTTTTTCCACTTTAAGGGAAAGAAATATACCAGCTTTTAAGTGGGTAATTTTTAAATGGAATTAAAAAGTTTCCCTGGTTTTATTTGGATTGGCAGGTGATTCATCCTAAAACTGATGAACAGAGATGCAGACTTCAGGAGGCTTGCAAAGATATTCTCCTTTTCAAAAATCTTGATCAGGTAACACTGATTTTTGTTTGTTTATTTTGCCTTTGGCAGCTGGTCGATATGAGGATCTGAATGTAACATTGATTTTTAAAATATTCTTGTTTTGATGGTCTTTTAGCTTTCTTCCTACTTGTTATTTAAACAGTTTTTAGCATCTTAGCCACAGTTATATGAAGCATAAAAGTTTAGATTTGTCTTACTTACAGATTTTTTCATTGTGGTGACCACTATAACCCAGACATGATTTTTCAAATGCCTTTTAGCATTTTTCTGAACTGCTTTGGCACTTTCTCCCAGACAATACTGGTAATTCGAGAACCATGTGATCTGGTCATGTTGCAAGGAAATGCTCAGATTTGCATGACCCTGTCTTAGTTCTTGAGGGTCTGAATTTGTGCTGCAAAGAGATTAATTTTTTTGAAGATGCTCATGTGTAGTCCTTTTCTCCAGTAGCAGTTAACCCACTGAAAGTGTGTAGTTGCTTCTTAGATATTGGGTCCCTCTTGTGACTGCATCTCAGTGAAGACCTCAGGTGTGGGGCACTTCTTGTGAGTGATGTCTGTCTGCAGGGCCTGTCCTAGGATCTTTGGACTGGGCCTGTCATCCCTGTCTTGGTGGTAGAGATAAAGAGCTAGGGCTAACTCATGAGGATAGGGGTCCTATTGCATTTGGGCTGCTGTAACAAAATATTAGATACTGGGTGGCATGTAAACATTAGAAATTTATTCCTTACAGTTCTGGAGGCCTGGACGTCCAAGATCAGAGTGCTAGCAGGTTCAGTGTCTGGTGAGGGGCCCACTTCATGGTTCATAGATGGCCATCTTCTCTCTGGTACTCACATGATAGAAGGAGGGAGGGAGCTCTCTGGGGTTTCTTTTATAAGGGCACTAATCTTATTCATGAGTGCTTCACCCTCATGATCTAATCCCCTCCAAAAGGCCCTACCGCCTAATACCATCACACTGAGAGTTAAGTTTTAACATATGAATTTTGGGGGGCCATAAACATTCAGCTTATAGCAATAGGGAATATTCAGACTTCCTGTTTCTCTACTACTTTGAAGGCCACACTAAAGCCACATGAATGGTTGGGATCCTGGGCCTATTGGGGAATCCCAGGATGTGCAGAGACAGGAAGTTGGATTAGAATTCTACTACTACCCAGCTCCTGTAAAATAGGCGTCTGGAGACATCTGCACAGCCTTCCCTGGGAATTTGGCTGGTCAGACATGAGCTCTTGATGTATCGGTCAAGGGAATCAACCATCCCTAGTGTCTGTATGTAGCTGTATCTGTTTGGTAGCTCTGTGGTTACAGGAATAGCCAGACCTTTACTCAGAGTTTGTTAGTTGAAATGGAATAAAACAAGAACCATGAGCTCAAGGAAGGCTGGTTGAGAAACTCTGGTCTGTGTCATCTGTTTTCCCTGAAATCATCCATATAAATGGAAAAGGGACCCGCTTCTTTATCTACTGTGAATAAAAAGCCTTCTGTAAATTTTATACAGCCAGAGTTGTTAAAAGGGAAATTTCTATGTCAGTCTAATATTGAGTTTTCTTAATGTTGGAGAACACTGCTGTGTTAGTCCATTTTGTGTTGCTATAACAGAATACCTAAGACTGGGTAATTTATAAAGAAAAGAGGTTTATCGGGGTCAGGATTCTGGGGCAGCTGTGTCTGGCACGAGTCGCAGGCTGCTTCCACTCATGGCAGAAGGCAGCAGGGCAGCCAGCTTGTGCAACGAGATCACATGACAAGAGAAGGAAGCAATGCGCTCACAGTGCTCACTGGCTGAGCACGGTGCGGCCGGTCTCAAAAAGGACAAAAAAAAAAAAGAGAGAAGGAAGCAAGAGAGAAAAAAGGAAGTGAGGTTCCAGGTTCCTTTTAACATCCAGCTCTCCAGGGAACTTATAAAGGAGAACTCACTCACCACCTGTTTTAGTCTGTTTTGTGTTGCTATAACAGAATACCTGAGACTGGGTAACTTATAAAGAAGAGAGGTTTATTTGGCTTACGATTCGGGACCAGCCGCATCTGGCATGGGCCTCAGGCTGCTTCTACTCATGGTGGAAAAGTGGCAGGCAGCTGGCGGGTACAAGCAGATCACATGGTGAGAGGAAGCAAGAGAGAGAGAGAAGGTGCCAGGGTCTTTTTAAGCAACGAGCTCTCACAGGAACTAAGAGAGTGAGAACTCACTCATTAATCCCCCTTCCCACAGGGAGAGCATTAATCCATTCATGAGGGATCCGCCCCCATGACTCAATCAGTTTCCAACACTGCCACATTGGAGATCAAAATTCCACATGAGTTTTGGAGGGGACGAAACATCCAAACTCCATCACCACCCAACCCCTGCCCCCAGAGTATTAATCTACTGTACCTTCCAATGCTGCCACCTACACTGGGGATCAGATTTCAACATGAGCTTTGCAGTGACAAACATATCCAAACTGTATCAACTGTTTTACCATTTTAATGTTGTAAAATGACTGAATTTTAAATTCAGTTATATTTTTCTAACATTTTATCCCCCAAATATTCAAACATACACCAAAATTGAAAGAATTTTACAGGAACATGTGTATGTCCACTGCCTTGATTCCAGCATTAACACTTTACTTTGCCTGCTCTGTCATATACTCTCTACCCATCCCTCAGCAAGGGGTCAGCAAACTTTTTTCAAAGAGGCAGATAATAAATATTTGTTACAACTACTTAACTCTGTCTTTGTAGCGGAAATCAGCAATAGACAATACATAAACGAAAGGGTGTGGCTCTGTTTCAGTAAAACATTCTTTATAAAAGTAGGTGGCAGTCTGCCGACGCCTGCTTTAACCCATCTTACTGAGGCGGGGATGGGGTGGGGGGTTGGGGGGGTGGGATGCATTTTACAGTAAATCATAGATATCGGTATACTTTTCTCTAAATACTTTAACATGCATATCATGAATTCAATATCTGTTTAGTTTTTCAATGTAAAGTTTTTTTTGTTTGTTTGTTTTGTTTTTTCCTTTTTGTCTTTTTTTTTTTTACTGACCGGCAACGGGATCGCAACCCTTGGTGTTGCGCCCGCACCGCGCTCAGCCAGTGAGCGGGAACCGGTCTCCACATGGGATCCGAACCCTCGGCGGGAGCGCTGCCGCACTCCCAAGTGGCGCACTCTCCAGTGCGCCACTGGGCTGGCCCAATGAAATGCACATATCTTAAGTGTGCATTAGCTGGGGTTTGGCAAATGCATGCCCTTAGGTAACCTACTCTTACCAAGATACAGAACATTGCCACCACTCCAAAAAGGCATTCCTCATGTATCTTGCTGATCAATTCTTGCCCCTCTCCCTCCAGAGGCAACTACTATTTTGACTTATTCTACAATTAGATTAGTTTTATCTGTTCTAGAATTTCATATAAATGGAATCTTATAGTATATAGTCTTTTGTGTGAGGCTTTTTTCACTCAGCGCAATGTTTTTGAGGTTTATGCACATTATTGCATATATCAGTAATTCATTCTTTTTTCTTTTTTTTACATTTTATTTATTTATTTTTATTTTATTTTATTTTTTATTATTATTATTTTTTACTTTACTTTTTACTTTACAAGATGACTGATAAGTGGATCTTAACCCTTGACTTGGTGTTGTTAGCACCACGCTCTCCCAGGTGAGCTAACCGGCCATCCCTATACAGGGATCCGAACCCGTGGCTTTTGTGTTATCAGCACCACACTCTCCCAGGTGAGCCATGGGCTGGCCCTTTTTTATATTTTATTTTGAACTAATTTTAGACTCAGAAAAGTTGTAAAAATAGTACAGAGTTCCCGTATACCCATAATCCAATTTCCCCCAATATTAACATCTTACATAACCATATTACAAAACCAAGAAATTAACATTGTTGTAATACTATACATTAAAGTACAAACCTTATTCCAATTTCACCTTATTCAAATTGGTTTTCTTACCAATGTCTTTTTTCTGGTTAAGGATCCAGTCCAAGGTCCTATATCCAAGGTCCCACATTACATTTAGGTGTTATTTCTTCTTAGTCTCTTCCAAACTGTGACAGTTTTCAGTCCTTCAGTAATCTTTCATGATCTTGATACTTTGAAGAGTACTAGTTATCCTATAAAATGTCCTTCAATCTGAGTTTGTATGAAGTTTCCTCGTGATTTTGGACTATAGTTATACATTTTTGGCCAGACTACCACAGAAATTATATTGTGTTCTAGAGCATCATATCAAGGGGTTCATGATGTCAGTTTGTCTTATAGCTAGTGATGTTAGTTTATTCCTTTTATTGCCGAGTAGTATTCCATTGTACAAAAATACTAGTTTATCCATTTTTCTGTTGATGGATACCTGGTCTGTTTCTAGTTTTTAGCTATTATGAATAATGCTATGAACATTTTGTACAGGTCTTTTTGTGAAATTTTTTCTCCATTTCTTTTTTTTTTTTTTTCCTTTTTGTCTTTTTTACTGAACGGTAACGGGATCGCAACCCTCGGTGTCGCGCCCATACCGGGGACCGGCAAAGGGATCGCAACCCTCGGTGTTGCGCCCGCACCGCGCTCAGCCAGTGAGCGGGAACCGGTCTCCACATGGGATCCGAACCCTCGGCAGGAGCGCCACCGCGCTCCCAAGCGGCGCACTCTCCAGTGCGCCACCGGGCCGGCCCTTCTCCATTTCTTTTCAGTAAAATTCCTGAGAGCAAATTGCTAAGTTGTAGGGTAGGTACATGTTTGAATTTATTTTTAAAAATCCGACATCTTTTTCAAAGTGGTTGCACCATTTTGCATTCCTACCAACGATGTATGAGGTTTCCGGTTGCTCCACATCCTTACCACATTTTATATTATCAGTCTTTTGAACTTAGTTATTCTGGTGAGTGTATTTGTTTCAAATTTTCTAATTTATTTCCCAAATTCTATTTTAAAATTTTCAAATTTACAGAAAAGTCAAAAGAGTAGTACCAAAATAAATAAATAAATAAATGAAATGAAATGCTTGGGGGAAAAAAATAGTACCATGAACACCCACATACCCTTTACTCAGACTGACCAGTTGTTTAACCTTTCGTCACATTTATTTTTTCTCTTGTGTGTGAGCTTGTGTACAAAGAGAAGAGAAAGTATATAGAAACTGCTTTTCTTTTGGTCTGGGCCATTTATGAATATGTTTAAGACTATATAACTTTTTACCTCTAAATATTTTAGGATGTATTTTCCAAGAACAAGGGTATTTTTCTACATTAACACATTAAAAAACCCAAGAAATTTAATGTTGTATAATAATATCCCGTAATATACAGTCCATATTCAGATTTCCTCAGTAAAGTTCTGTACAGCTTTTTTGTTTTATTTTTCAACTCTGAATCACATATTTCATTTGGTTGTCATAGTGTCATTTTAATCCCCTCTAACCTAGAATGCTTCTCTTCCTCCTACTGTATTCTCTATCCCATAACACTGATGTTTTTGAAGAGTCCAGAAGAAGAAAAGTTACTCAGAACAAGAGGCTTCCAACAGACAGCCCACAGGCCGGGTACAGATGTGTGCGTTTGGTCTGTATTATAAGTGAAAATTTGAATTTATTGCCAGTATTTACATAGGAGATTTCTGGCAACACTGGGCTTACATTCCACATGAATGTGGATGGCATGTGAGTAGCAAGACATCCATTTTAGTATTTGTCAGCTTGTACAGTATTCAACGCAAATAGAACTAAAGATGCTTTTTGTTGATACTCAGTTATTTTAGGTAGCACAATTACTCTGACAGAACATTAAATCACATGGAATTATGCAGCAAGAAAATTATTCCTTTGCCAGGTCCTCAATCTACATTCCTCCAAAGAGAAAGTCTCTTTTTGAGTTAAAGTTGGTATTCTTTAGTGCCCCCCTAACAATTAATTACTGATCTCTCTGTCTGACAGAGGGACACTGGCCCCAGGCTGAGACCACCATTTCATTAAAATTTATAGAATTTTTTTATTTTCATTATACTTATCAGCACCATTGCTTTCTGTTTATGGCAGGTAATATTGGTAAGTAATTATATGTGTTTTACATAAATGAAGCAATATTAGCTGTCTGATAATAGATTCCATTTATTGAGTACCTGTTGTGTGGTAAATAATTTACTTAGATTTCTCTTCTTTAGTGAATAAAAATTGATAAACTAGAAAATGTATTATATCTTTTTTACATATGAAGAAACTGAAGCTCAGAGGGGTTAAGTGATGTGCATGGCTAGTCAGAGGCAGTTGTGCTGTTCCACAAGATAACTTCCAAGGCCATCACAGCCCTTTAAATTTGATGATCCTGTTACAGTCAACTCCTGTAGGAAGATGGCAGCACATGGCTTTATACATGACACGATGGAGCCATTAAGACAGGTGACAGTCATGTGGGTGCAGCTGAGAGAATGGAGACCATGATTTGGGAGACCTGTTTTGTGTAGGTTGTGGAAAGCTTTTTCAAAGTAGTACTGCCTCAAAAGACTTGGCAATTGTGCGTCTGTTTAATTTCATGGGAGTGTGAAGCTGAATGGTCCCAGGAAAGCGTTTGTTTCAGATGGCCCTTAGGTTTCTGCTGAATATGGGGAGTAGTCTGGTGTGGGGGCTTCTATTATATTGTCACAAATTGAGATAAAGCATGGTCATTGTTTTTTTTCCTCAGCAAATATAAAAGCAATCTTTTTTTCTTGTATGTACCCTGCAGGAACAGCTTTCTCAAGTCCTCGATGCCATGTTTGAAAGGATAGTCAAAGTTGATGAGCATGTCATTGACCAAGGAGATGATGGAGACAACTTTTATGTCATAGAACGGTAGGAGGTAGAGCTTTACAGTTGTGTGGCCACACTTAATCAGGTTGATGATTCAGGGAGATGCTTTACCCTGTGCTGTGTTCAGCCCAGAGAGGCTTAAGGCCATGTGAACAAGCTTCCTAATGCCTCGTGAGGGTCCATAGCCTGCCCCCTCTATCTATTGCTGTCCTGAGTCCTCAGTACAACCCATATTTAGGGAGCCACCATCTACAGTAGTAGAAAGTCTTCCAATTTTTCCAATTGTTTCCCTGATTTTTGAGGTTCTTTTAGTTTCCAAATAACTGTACTAGATTCAGTTGGTCTCCTTTCTTGTCATGCCTTTGCTCATTCAGGTTCTTTTTTTTTTTTTTTTTTTTTTTTTTTTTTTTTTTTTTTTTTTTTTTTTTTTTTCCTTT
>NW_007726314.1:251865-302768 GCF_000696425.1 Galeopterus variegatus | reverse complement strand
GCGCCTCGCTCAGCCAGTGAGTGGGAACCGGTCTGTATGTGGGATCCGAACCCTCGGGCGGGAGCGCCGCCGCGCTTCCCAAGCGGCACACTATCCAGTGCGCCACCGGGCTGGCCCCGCTCATTCAGGTTCTTAAACAGAAGATGCTCTCATTCCTTGGCTAACCTTTGGGTCCTTGATACCTGGGACAAACTATTACAATTAAAGGAAATGTTTTATTTGAAGAGTAAAGATGATATAAATAATATCTTCTCAAAGAAAAAACTTTACTTTTACTTGTTATTCTAATGCTTTCTACATAGAAATTCTATAAATAATGACAGAATAATTTCTCACATTGTATGCTGCCTCCAGCAGCCATCTCTCCCATTTGCCTTGATGTGTACTCCCCCATGCCTTGATGTGTACTCCCCCATGCCTTGATGTGTACTCCCCCACCAAGGTAGAGGTCCCAGCAGGCACTTGTGGTGTGGGAAATAATCATCCATCAGCACATGTCCAGAACTTAAAGATTGAAATGCCTATCTACAAAAGGAATGATTTGTTACACATGTAAATGAGAGGGGTTATCCTTTGTATACAGTGAAAGTGGTGATTAACAAACAGGAAAGACTGTCATTTAAGTAAAAAGTACAGTCCCCCCTCCCGCCAGCTAGCTGCCAAAAAAAAGATACAGTTCCTGACCTCAAAAAGCTTATTGTCTAGTTAGGGAGACAGACCCTTAAATAAATAATTATTGCATAAAATGTTGATATCAACAGTGATAAAAACATATCCTATTATTTGGAGGAGAAACTGAGTCGGGGAGGTCAGTAGAGGCTCTCTGCAGTGCTGCTGCCTGAAATAGTTTGTGTCAAAGTTAAGTAGCCAGTGTCTGCTGGAGGAGAGACTGAAAACACTTGAATGAATTTACTCTGAATTCCATGTTTTCCATTCACAGCCTTACTGCTTTTGTCTTGTCTACCGGGCCCCGAATGGGTCAGCTTCCCTACTGAATGGTGAGCTCTCTTGAGAGCAGAGTTGGTGCCACATAACTGATACTTGAGTGATAGGTTTTATTCTCTGCTTTGCATTTAATATATGATACTAGTGATTTTATCAGACAAGGAGAGGTTCTTTATAGGAAATTTAGAAAGTAAAAATAAATAAAAGTGAGAAAGAAAGTAATTGAGCGATATCTCATTGCTAGAATGTATCCCTTTATTGTTTTTTCCATGCTTTATTTTGAGTTCAGACCTCTTGCCCAAAATTTGGTTCAGGTGTCGACTGATGATAATACATATACACTAAAAGCATATAAAAAGGTTTATTTCTCACACAGTGAGGTATTTTGGGGAGAGCAGGGCAGATCAAAAAGTGACTTGAGGGGCCGGCCCGTGGCTCACTCGGGAGAGTGCGGTGCTGATAACACGAAGGCCCCGGGTTCGGATCCCATATAGGGATGGCCAGTTCGCTCACTGGCTGAGCGTGGTGCTGACAACACCAAGTCAAGGGTTAAGATCCCCTTACTGGTCATCTTTTAAAAAAAAAAAAAAAGTGACTTGAGACTGCAGGGAGAGGTAACTGGTCTTGGGATTTTATGGTAGTTAGGAGGTGGGGCTGGGTGAGGGTACTCTTACGCATGGGCTGGCATTTGTGTTTGAACTTTCCCATCAACACCAAATGAGGGAGGACCAAGGCTTTTGTATCAGCTTGCTCAGATGTGGAGGAGAAGAAGCTTGAAAGCTGTCAACAATCAAATATCAAAAATGAAGTTGACTCTTTATTACATTTACATATATATATTTTTTACATTGGGTCATACACTGTTGTATGATCTAATTTTTAGAATTTAAGTATGCTGCCATGGAATTCAATATTATTCTATGTCATCATTTTTAATGACTGCATAATATGAATATAAACATGTATGAGGGTACTTCAAAATGGCTTTGGAAAAATAAAATTAAAAGATAATCCAAAACCAAAAAAAACAAAGCAAAAGGTAATTCAAATCTTTCCATGAACTTTTTGAAGTACCATATCATATTTGACTTATCCCCTATCGTTAGCAAATTAAATTATTTGTAATTTTTGCTGCTATAAATATTACCTGGTGAGCATCCCTGCAGTTAAATCTTTTCCAGTGTCTTTGTTTATCTCTTTTAGAATGACTAGAAATGGAATTGTTGTGGCAAAGGGTGTCTTTAAAACGTCTGCTATATGTTATTATCTTGCAGAAACTGAAATGCTTATGTTTGCCTCAGTGGTGTTGAGAGGGCCTTTTTCTCCAAATGCTTGTCAGATCTGAACATTTTTCTTTAGCAATCATTACCAATCACTAAGTAGAAAATTCTATCATTTGCTTTCTTTCTTTTTTAAACTTTTTTGTAGTACATGTTTATGAGGTACAGTTTATTGTTTCAATACATGCATATATTGTATAATGATCTAATCAGAATAGTTAACATATCTATCACCTAAACACTTATTATTGATTTGTAGTTATAACATTTAAGATTCTCTTTTCTGGCTATCTTGAAATATGCAATACAATATTATTAGCTATTGTTACCCTAGAGCACCAGAACTTATTCTTTCTACCTAACTGTAACTTTGTACTGGTCTACGAACCTTCCCCCATCTCCCCCACCTTTCTTCCTTTCCCTGCCTCTGGTAACCATTATTCTACTTTCTGTTTCTCTCTTTTTAGTTTATTTTTCTTAATTGACCCATGATCATTGTATGTATTTATGGAGTACAATATGATATTTGGGTACATTCATACTGTGTGCAATGATCATGTCAGGGTACTTAGTATATCCATCACTTCAAACATTGGTCACTTCTTTGTGTTAGGAACATTCAACATCATCTTGACTAGCTATTCAAAGTACTTTGTCAACTGTAGTCTCCCTATGTTACTATAGAATCCTAGGTCCCATTCTTCCTATCCCTATAATATTTTGTATTCACTGACCACCCTCTCCTGATCCCCCCCCACTTCCCTTCCTCCCACCAGTATTAAGTAACCACTATTTTCCTCTCTACTTCTATGAGAACAACTTTTTTAGCTTTCACATATGAGTGAAAGTATGTGGTATTTCTCTCTCTGTTGCTGGCTTATTTCACTTAACATAATTTTCTCCACGCTCATCCATGTTGCTACAAATGGCAGAATTTCATTCTTTTTTATGGCTGAGTAGTATTCCGTTGTGTATACATACTACATTTTCTTTATCCAGTCATCCATGGAAGGACATTTAGGTTGGTTCCAACTCTTGGCTGTTGTGACTAGAGCTGCAATAAACATGGGAGTACAGGCATCCCTCCAATCTGTTGATTTCCCTGCCTTTGGATATATACCCAGTAGTGGAGTTGCTGGTTAATATAGTAGTTCTATCTGTAGTTATTTGAGAAATCTCCACACGTTTTCTGTGGTGGCTGTACTAATTTGCATTCCCATCAACAATGGATAAGAGTTCCCCTTTCTCCACATCCTTGGCAGCATTTGTTATTTTGTGTCATTTTAATAATAGTCTTTCTAACTGAGGTGAGATATTTCATTTGCATTTCTCTAAAGATTAGCAACATTGAGCATTTTTTCATGTGCCTGTTCGCCATTTGTATGTCTTCTTTTGGAAAATGTCTATTCAGTTCCTTTTCCCATTTTTTAATTGGATTATTTGATTTTTACTGTTGAGTTGTTTGAGTTCTTCGTATATTCTGGATATTAATCCCTTGTTGGATGCATAGTTTGTAAATGTTTTCTCCCATTCGGCAGGTTGTCTTTTTGCTCTGTTGATTGTTTCCTTTGCTGTGTGGAAGCTTTGTAGTTTGATGTAATCCCATTTGTTAATTTTTACCTTTGTTCCCTGTGCTTCTGAAGTAAGTTATTCATAAAGTCTTTGCCTAGACCTATGTCCTGAAGTGTTCCTCCTGTTTTCTTCTAGAGGTTTTATAGTTTTGGGTCTTACATTTAAGTGTTTAATCCATTTTGAAGGGCTGAGCCTGTGGCGCACTCGGGAGAGTGCAGTGCTGGGAGCGCAGCAGCGCTCCTGCCGCGGGTTGGGATCCTATATAGGGATGACCGGTGCGCTCACAGCGCTCACTGGCTGAGCGTGGTGCGGCCAGTCTCAAAAAATGAAAAAAAAAAAAAAAATCCATTTTGAGTTGACTTTTTTTTTTTTTTTTGTATGGTGAGAGATAGGGATCTAGTTTCATTCTTCTGCATACAGATCTTCAGTTTTCCCAGCACTGTCTTTATACCAATGTATGTTCTTGGCTCCTTTGTCAAAAATCAGTTGGCTGTAGGTACTTGTATTTACTACTGAATTCTATGTACTGTTTTGTTGGTCTGTGTGTCTGTTTTTGTGCTAGTACCATACTGTTTTGATTACTGTCACTCTGCCGTACATTTTGAAGGGACTGTGATATCCTCCCATTTCCCTTGTTCTTTTTGCTCAGGATTGCTTTGGCTATTCAGGGTCTCTTGTTCCATATAAATATTTGAACTGTTTTTTTCTGTTTCTGTGAAGTATGTCATTGGCAGTTTGATGGGAATTGCATTGAATCTGTAGATTGCTTTGGGTAGTATGGTCATTTTGATGTTATTGATTCTTCCAATCCATGAGCATGGGATGTCTTTTAATTTTTTTGTCTTCTTTAATTTCTTTAATCAGTGTTTTGTAGTGTTTTTTTGTTTTTTGGGTTGGTTTTTTTTTGTTTTTTTTTTTGGTGGGATCTGAATATAGTTTTCACTGTAGAGATCTTTTACCTCCTTGGTTAAATTTATTCTTAGTTATTTTTTGTCATTTTTGCTGTTGTAAATGGGATAGCTTTCTTGATTTCTTTCTCTGCTAAACATTTTTGGTGTGTAGAAATGCTGCTGATTTTTCTATGTTGATTTTTTTGTGTGTGTCCTTTTTGAGACTGGCCACACTGTGCTCAGCCAGTGAGCGCTGTGAGCGCACCGGTCATCCCTATATAGGATCCGAACCCATGGCGGGAGCGTTGCTGCGCTCCCAGTGCCGCACTCTCCTGAGTGCGCCACGGGCTTGGCCCTCTGTGTTGATTTTGTGTCCTCTATGTTGATTTTCTGAACTTGTTTATCAGGTCTAGGAGTTTTTTTGTAGAGTCCTTAGGTTTCTATATAACAGCATGTCGTCTGTAAACAGGGACCACCTGACTTCCTCTTTCCAATTTGGATGCCCTTTATTTCTTTCTCTTGCCTAATTGCTCTGGCTAGGACTTCCAGTACTATGCTGAACAGAAGTGGGGAGAGTGGGCATCCTTGTTTTGTTCCAGTTTGTGATGTTAGCTGTGGGTTTGTCTTATATAGCCTTAAAAATTAAGATGTATTAAGATTAAGGTTTTTTTCTCTACCTAACATGTTGAGAGTCTTTATCTTGAAGAGATGTTGAATTTTATCAAATGATTTTTCTGCATCTATTAAGATGGTCATATGGTCTTTTTCTTTCATTCTATTGATGTGTGAGGTATTACATTTATTGATTTGCATGTGTTGAACCATCTCTGCATCACTGGGATAAATCCCACTTAATCATGGTATATGTATTCTTTTTGATGTGCTGTTGGATTCAGTTTGCTAGTATTTTTGCATTTGTGTTCATTAGGGATGTTGGCCTGTATTCTTTTTTGTTGTTGTGTCTTTGTGTGCTTTTGGTATCAGGGTAATGCTGGCAACATAGTATGAGTTTGGAAGAATTCTGTCCACTTCAGTTTTTTGAAATAATTTAAGAAGTATTGGTATTAGATCTTTAAATGTTTGGTAGAATTCAGCAGTAAAGCCATCTGATCCTGGGGGTTTTTTTGTTTGCATTTTTGCTGGGAGACTTTTTATTACTGATTTTGTCTTGTTAATTTGTTATTGGTCTATTTAGATTTTCTATTTCTTCTTGGTTCAGCCTTGGTAGGGCATATGTGCCAGGAATTTATCCATTCCCTCTAGGTTTTCATATTTATTTATTTATTTATTTATTTTTACTTTAGAAGTGATTTTATTTTGTGTGCAAATAATAGACAGATGTTCTACCTATAAATTCTATTTTCCAAAAACAATACGAGCTTTTTTAAAGAAAACCACAGAACAAATTTTAAAAGACCTCAGGATTCCTCTGGTTTTAGATCATTTCTAGACTATAAAAATAAAGTTTGTTCTACCAGGAATCACAAGTTAGAATTGAGTATACTCCAAAGAGGAAATTACATAGTGCCACTGCAGGCACAGATTATTCAACTCTCATCCTCAAAATCCACCCAGAGTTAACAGAACAGTTAAACTAAGTCAAAACAGTCCAGCATAATTAGCCTTCATTATACAAGGCCATTATACTCTTCTAAGATGCAAATAAGCCAAAACAAGAAATACTGAAATCAAAATAAAAGGTGTTATTTGAGGCTGACATACAAATTGTTAGTTCTTTGTTGTATTCCCCCTTCTAGATAACATTAATAAAAGGAATATTTTACTCAAAAAAAAATTTATTTTATATATCACTAGCCATGAATTTTTGTCATTAGTTATGATATAAATGCTGCCTGGTGCCATTATCCAAATGGCCTGACCATTTTATATCCACAATTCACTTCTGTATTTACAAACAGAATTCTCATGATTTACATGAACACATCTATCGTGAAGATGTAACACTGAGATGCAATCTAATATCCATAATATCTGATATGTTGCAGGAAGCAATGCAAGAGAGACGTATATTTAATTGCCTTTCATTTCAGTGACATTATGTAACAAATAAATCAATAATTTAAAAGTTCTGTCTCCAAAGGAGATATTCAAATGTACAACGAGAAATGGTTATAGTGAGATTTTTAAGAAACATCTTCCATGTCCACATCTTCTTGTAATTGCTGTACCATTTTTTCTTCCAGCTGCTTTCCTTTGCCTGCAACAGGGGCCCGGATAAGATGAATGTTTTGCTTGACTTCTTTGATGTCCTGAACCTTCTGTAGCTCTTTATCTTTCTTCAATCTGTTCATTATAAATTTAGCTTGGCGTCTCTGTTTGATCTCTTCAACTCGCTTCATTGCAACAATAGTTTTACTCCATAGCTCTCGCTGGTATTTGACAGGTTCATTTCTACATTTTTCAAATTCAAATGAATTATCCACTGTAAGCTCTTTACCAGCTGCTTTCCGGAATGCTTTAGTCCACCTGACCTTGCGAGGATTGCGCTTCTTTTTAAAGTTTCTATGACATTTGGATTTACAGAATCTAAATACCTTGCAATCGTTGCGGACGAACATCATGCCGTGGCCCGGATAGATGGGCCCCAAACAGAAGTAACACTTTTCGATACGCATGTTGAACCCGCGTGGGTCCCCACCGCCGAACCTGAGGGGAAGTGATGAGGTTTTCATATTTATTGGCATATAGTTGTTCATAATAGTCTCTGATGATTCTTTGTATTTTAGTGGTATCTGCTGTAATGTCTCCATTTGCATTTCTGATTTTGTTTATTTGGGTATTTTCTCTTTTCTTTGTGGTTAGTCTGGCTAGTGGTTTGTCAATTTTGCTTATCTTTTCAAAGAACCAGCTTTTCACTTGATTGATGTTTTTTGTATTGTATTTTTAGTCTCAATTTCATTTTTTACTGCTCTGACTTTTATTATTTCTTCTCTTGTACTTGTTTGGATTTAATTTGTTCTTGCTTTTCTAGTTTCTTGAAGTGCATTGCTAGGCTGTTTATCTGAAATCTTTCTATTTTTTTGATGTAGGCATTTATTGCTATAAACTTTCCTCTTAATACTGCCTTGGCTGTATTCTATAGGTTTTGGTATGTTGTGTTTCTGTCTTCATTAGTCTCATGAACTTTTTTGATTTCCTTTTTAATCTCTTTTTTGACCCTTTGGTCGTTCAAGGGCGTGTTGTTTAATTTCCATGTATTTGTGTAATTCTGCAAGTTCCTCTTGGTATTGATTTCTAGTTTTATTCCATTATGGCCAGAAAAAAATACTTGCTGTGATTTTGATTGTTTTGAACCCGTTTAGACTTATTTTGTGACCTAACATATGGTCATTCCCAGAGAATGTTCCATATGCTGATGAAAATAATGTGTATTCTGCAGCTGTTGGATGAAATGCTCTATATATGTCTGTTAGGTTCATCTGGTCTATGGTACCATTTAAATCCGACGTTACAGGCTGGCTGATTAGCTCAGTTGATTAGAACACAGCCTTATAACACCAAGATCATGGGTTCAGATCCTCATACTGGCCAGCCACAAAAACCCCCAAAATAAGTAAATAAATCCGATGTTTTCTTGCTGATTTTCTGTCTCAATGATCTGTCCAATGCTGAGAGTGAGGTTTTAAAATCCCCCACTACTATTGTGTTGGTGTCTATCTCTCCCTTTAGATCTGATAATATTTACTTTATATATATGGGTGTTCTGATGTTGGGTGCATATATATTTACAGTTGTTATATTCTCTTGCTATATTGATCCCTTTATTATTATATAGTGCCCTTCTCTGTCTCTTAGTACAGATTTTGATTTAATGTCTGTTTTATCTGACATAAGTATAGCTGTTCCTGCTCACTTTTGTTTTCCATTTGCATGGAATATCTTTTTCCAGCCCTTCACTTTCAGTCTATGTGTGTCTTTGTAGGTGAGGTGTGTTTCTTATTTATCCATTCAGCCAGTTTATGTCTTTTAATTGGAGCTTTTAATTCACTTACATTCAAGGTTATTATTGATATGTCAGGTCTTACTCCTGTCATGTTATTGGTTCTTTTCTGATTATTTTGTATATCTTTTGTCCTTTTTTCCTCTCAATATTTATCCTTGAGCTTTGGTGGTTTTCTGTATTGATAAGGTTTGATTCCCTTCTCTTTCTAATTTGTGTATCTACTCTCCTAGTAAGTTTTATGTTTTCAGGTATTTTCATGCTGATTGTTATTGTTCTTTCTCTTCTAGATGTAGGACTCCCCTAAGCATTTCTGTTAAGGCCAGTCTGGTGGTGATTAATTCCCTTAATTTTTGCTTGTCTGCGAAAGACCTTACTTTTCCTTACCTTTTGAAGGGTAGCTTTGCTGGGTATAGTATTCGTGGCTGGCAGCTTTTTTTTTTTTCCTTTTCTCTTCAGTACTTTGAATATGTCATCCCATTCTCTCCCAGCCTATAGGGTTTCTGCTGAGTAGTCTGCTGTTACTGTAATGGGAATTTCCTTATAAGTGACTTGACGTTTTTCTCTTGCTGGTTTTAGAATTCTCTGTTTGTTCTGAACTTTGGATAGTTTGACTACAATGTGTCTTAGAGATGACCTATTTGGGTTGAATCTATTTGGGGACATTTGAGCTTCCTGGAGTTAGGTATTTGTATCTTTCCCAAATCTATGGAAATTTTCAGCTATTATTTCTTTAAATAGGTTTTCAGTATCTTTTTTGCTTTCTTTTTCTGGAATGCCCATAATCCTCTTATTTGCTCACATATCTGATAGATCTTGTAAGTTTGGCTCATTCTCTTTTCTTTTTTCTTTCTTTCTTTCTTTCTTTTTTTTTTTTTTTGTCATCCTGTTATTTCAAACCTCTGTCCTCAAGATCAGAAATTCTTTCTTCTGCTTGATCTAGTTTGTCGTTGAGACTCTCAGATATATTTTTATTTTGTTCAATGAATTCTTCAATTCCAAGATTTCTGCTTGATTTTTTAAAATCATATCTATCTCTTTGTCTAATTTCTCATTCAGATCATGAATTGTTTTTCTGATTTCATTGAACTCTTTGTATTGTCTTGTATCTCAGTGAGTTTCCCTAAGACAATTAATTTTAATTTCTTTTCCAGCAAGTCAGCAATTTCTAATTCTTTGGGACCAGTTACTGGAGCATTATTTTGGGTTTTTTGGATGTTGTCATGTTGCCTTATTTTTTCATGTTTCTTGTTTCCCTGCATTGACATCTGCATCTGGTGGAATAGTCACCTTTTTCAGTTTTGTAGAGTGGCTTGCATGGGAGAAGATTTTCACCTGCAAATGTGTCCTGGGCCATTGATTGGGTAGAGTACAGTGGTTTCATTCCAGATGGATGCAGTAGTGTAGATTCTGTGTAGTTTCTTCAGCTGTAATCTACTTTTGCTATGTCTGTGAGTGACTTAGTAACCTATACTTTAGAGGTTTGTGGTGGCAGTGGCACAGCTTTTCCAGAAGAGGTATCACAGGATGGGTTGATTCACAGTATGGAGGTGTGCACATGCACCCTTTGGGTCAGTTGTCTCAGGAGCTGGCTCAGTAGGGATGCAGTTGCTTGATTGATTCTCAGGCTGGGGGTGTGGGTGTATGGTATATAATGGTCTCTGAGACTGTATTGCCAGTGGAAGGGTCACCATGCTGCTTCTCTGTCCAGGAGTGGGTCTGCCAGGGTCATATTAGCTGAGGTGTTTCTCACTCAGATGCATGTACATGTGGTGGCTCAAAGATTTGGGGGTGGGTCTTCTAGGGACATGACAGCTGAGCTGTTTCTCTGAACCAGGGGCATGGATGCACTTTGGCTTGGCTAGCAGAGTGCAGGTCTGCCAGTGGCTCTTCTGCTGTGCCAGTTCTTGGGGCCTAATGTGAGGTCATGCTTCCTTCTGTGGTTCAAGATCTGGGCTGCCAAGGGTGGAGCTTCTGAGCCACTTCTTAGAAAGTGGGAGAGGCCACTGGTGGGGATGCAGTGGGAGGATCTGTCCAGCTGCTTCTTGGACTGTTGGCAAGGCTACCAGGCATACCTTCAGCTAGGGAGTCCAACCGGCTGCTTTCTAGTAGGTGGGCGAGGCTGCTAGGCAGGTCTGCAGTGAGGGGGGCCTGTCCAGCCATCTCTCAGACTGTAGGTAAGGCTACTAAGCAGGCCTACAGCAAGGGGCCTGTCCAACTGCTCCTTGGACTGTTGGTAAGGCCACTAGGCAGGACTGTACATGAGAGAACTGCCTGGCCACTACTATGAGAGGGCAAATGTGCTTTATTTCCACCGGCTCAAGGGTGTTTTCTTTAGGGTGGAGATGCATGAGCTGTTTTCCCAGGTTAGGGGCTTAGGTACACCCAACTGAGTCACAGCTGCTGTTAGCCTAGGCTTCAAACTGCCAGGATCAGGGCATTGTAGCCTCTGAGTGCTCTAGGAAGGGGGTAAAGCCTAAAAGCTGGGGATGCACCCCTGGGTGCAGCTTGCTCCTTTAATGCCTCTGGTTTCAAGATGTTGCTGTCCTGAATCAGCATGGATCACAAGGGTGGGAGGGGGCGAGTATAGTTTGTGTTAGTATTCTAAAGCAATGCAGTGCATGTACTGTAGGATGCTCACCACACTTTCCTCTGGGCTTGTCCTGATGCAGTATCTATGGGCCCCTGTGGTGAGTTTAGAAGTTGGTGTGGGTCCCCTGCCTACCTTTTCACCTCAAGGAAAAATTCTTCCTGTGCCAATCCTGGTGTCAGATACATGGTGGCTGAAATTATGTGCCTCTCTCTCCCTCTCTCTGCCACCATCCTGGGCTTTTGTGCTCCACAGGGATCTCACCAGTCTCCTGCTGTACTTCTATGCTCTCCCACCATGTTTCCATCAATATTTAGCTATCTGTTAGTTGTTCTGGTTCTTTTCTGTGGGAGGAATGCATCCTGGGCACCTCTAGTTCACCATCTTGCCCCACCTCTCTACTTTATTTTAATCAGTTATATCCTAATTTTCAACAGACTATGAAAGAAAACCCATACAGTCGTTTCAATACTTGCAGCAAAGCATTTGACAAAATTCAACACTTTGTGATAAAAGTGCTTATCAAACTGGGAATAGAAGGGACTTTCCCCAGCCTGACTAAAGGCATTTATAAAAAAACCTACAGCTAACATCATACTTAGTGGAGAAAGACTGATTGTTTTCCCTGTAAGATGGAGAATAAAACAAGGATGTCTTGCTCTTACCACTTCTACTCAATATTGTATAAGAGATCCTAGTCAATGAAATAAGGCAAAGAAAAGGAAGGAAGTTAGGGATGGAGAGAAGAAAGGAAAGGAGAAATGTAAGGAAAGAAGGAAGGAAGAAAGGGCATATAGATTGAACTTATTTGCAGATAACATGATCCTCTATGTAAAAGATCCCAGGACTACTACAAAAAAGCTACTAGAACTAATAAATGACTTTAGCAAGGTCACAGGATACAAAGTCAAAATGCAAAAATCTGTTGCATTTCTATATACTAGCAAAATTCCATCAGAAATTCCCTATAAGAATGTTTTATATTATATGTACTTATCAGTTCTTATATTTATCATCAGAAATAATTAATGAAATTTTTTCTTTTTATTCTTCCAGGGGAACCTATGACATTTTAGTAACAAAAGATAATCAGACCCGCTCTGTTGGTCAGTATGACAACCGTGGCAGTTTTGGAGAACTGGCTCTGATGTACAACACCCCAAGAGCTGCTACCATTGTCGCCACCTCAGAAGGCTCCCTTTGGGGACTGGTGAGTGAGAGAAATGGTTCCCTTTGCATGGCACCATATTAATTTCCATTTCTTCAGAGTCTCTGTCCTTGGGCTATTGGTTCACACCATATTTTATAGCCAGTTCTGTGAAAGACATTGTGGAAGGTCTTGTGCAAATATATTTTTCCATTTCTCTAAAATGATTTGTCAACAAACCATTAATTCCAAGTTAAAGAAACAAGACTAGGTCTTATGACCTTATAGTTGTATACAGCTTTTATTACATTTTCTGTTTGTTTTTATCAGACAGGTGGGAAGAGAGAGGATAACTCTCCATAGAAGAAGCAGCCTAGAAAAAATGTCACTGAAAGCTCTGTCAATAGTGTTTTCCATTTCTAGATGTGTCAGGACCAACTTTTCCCTATGTTCAGCCATTTACTTGTCCATAATATCCAGTTGACTTAGATCACTAGCAAGGCTGACGGCCATATTGCAGGAAAGAGAACCTTCCCAGAATGTCTCAGGCACGATACTCCTGTGATCATGTCTTCTATTATATGTGACCCACCTTGTTTCCTTCAGTATCAAATTATATATTATTCAAAATGTATAACTCTCTTCTTTCTTAAAGAAAATAATTATCCTCTTGTACAAATTCCAAATTTCACTTTTAAAATGTTGACATCTATAGTAGTTTATTTCCATTTATCTTATAAGCAGAATTAAATGTATACCATAGAATTATCAACGTATTTTCTCAAATGAAATAAAAAAGGAATGAAAGAGAGCTTTTAATGTGTCATACTGATGTGAAATTAAGAGTGCTCCTGAAAGATGAGAGATATAATGGCTTAAGAATAGATCACCCAAGGGGCCAGCCAGTTAGCTGAGTTGGTTAGAGCACAGTGTTTTAACACCTGGGTTAGGAGTTTGGATCCCAGTACCGGCCAGCTGCCAAATAAAAAAACAAGACAGATCACCCAGTTGGGGACCCAATGATTGAAAAACTCAAGAATAGATAAATATGGGGAAATAGTAAATAATACAGGAAAATAAACTCAGTTTTAAAATGCACTGGTGCCAACTACCAGTTTAGGCTAAGATGGAATAGCCCCATTCCTTGCTAGTCTTCCCTATTAAAACTAAAAAAACTCTGTACATAATACAGTATACAAACATAGGAAGACCCTGAAAGGTGGCACACTGGCTAGGGACCATGAAACTTGAGGAAGGACATAACAGTGAGTTCCCTGGGTTTCCTTATTGCTTCCCATATATTTCAGATGGGATGCCGTAAAGGCCTGCAACCCAGATCTGCCAACAGGTACATTCAGAAAAAGCCTCAAGCAAAAGCTGCTCCCTGTAGCCAAAGGACCAGGAAAAGAGTGGCTTAGCAGAACAGAAAACCTTTGTTGATAATACCAGCCCTACCTCAGCCAAATACCAAAAGGAAAACTGCTTTTGCCTCCACCCCACAGTGTCACTGGACTGAGCAGGAAGCTGGACTTCCAGCCCTATTTGGCAGTAAAGAGGCAAAATGAGGTGGAGCATGGTGTTGCTAGTTGGCACTCTACTTTCCCTGCCAGAGTAGTGTCAGTGGGGCCTGGAGGGGAACTGAACATGCACTCTCACTTGTACATTCATGGTGTACCTAAACAGGGTGAAAGCTTGCCATAAAAAAAAAAAAAACTTTACAACATCATATCCAAAATGTCCGGGGTACCATCAAATCACTTGTCATGCCAAGAGCAAGGAAATTTTCAACTTGAATGAGAAAAGATCATCAACAGATGCCAGTACCAAGATGACACAGGTGTTGGAATTAGCTGACAAGGATTTTAAGGCAGCCATCATAAAAATGCTTCAACAAGCAATTATGAATACATTTGAAACAAATTTTAAGAAAGAAAGTCTCTGCAGAGAAATGGAAGATAGAAGAGCCAAATGAAAATTTTTGAACTGGAAAAGATGGTAACCAAAATAAAAACTCATTGGATGGGCTCAATAAGAGAATGAATATGACAGAGGAAAGAATCAGTGAACTTGAGGATAGTCCAATGGAAATTATCCAATCTGAACAACAGAGAGAATATAAACTGAAATGAAGTGAACAGAGTTTGTGGGACAATAACAAAAGATCTAGCATTTCTATCATCAGAGTTGCAGAAGGAGAGGAGAAGTGTGGAGCTAAAAAATTATTTGAAGAAATCATGATTAAAAATTTCCCAAATTTGATGAAAGATAGAAATCTACAGGTTCAAAAAGCCAAGCAAACCGCAAACAGGATAAACTCAAAGGAATCCATGCCAAAACACATCCTAATCAAACTTCAGGAAACTAAAGACAGAAAAAAATCTTGAAAGCAGTTAGAGAGAAACAGTGCCCCTATAGGGGAACACCAATTTGAATGATAGGGGATTTCCCAACCACAGAGGCCAAAAGTGGCATAGCATTTTTCAAGTGCTGAAAGACAAGAATTGTCAACCAGAATTCCATACCTAATGAGAATATTCTTCAGGAATGAAGATGTCTCAGATGGAAGAAAACTAAGAGTCTTTGTCCCCAGCAAACCACCCTAAAAGAATGGCTAAAGGAAGTTCTTCAAGCAGAAAAAGAAATGATTAAAAGGAGGAAGGCTTGCCAAGACCTGCGGGAATGCAGCAGCCTGGTTCCTGCAAGGCCATGTCAAGCCAGGTCAAGCCCTTGCTTGCACCCTTGCGCAGCCTCAACCACTGCCTCCAGAAGTGACATTTTTATTCAGGCAATGCTTAAGGAGAGCCTGGTTGCACTTGGTGCATTGTGGAAGCAGCCTGGGCCGGTTTTCAGGAGGAAGTCACTGGCGCAAAGCCATCTGGTGGATCCCTAAAGAAACCAACCAACCAGGAGAAGGAAGGGGAGGGGCTTGAGCAGTGAGAACTGTGGGCCCAAGAACCATGTCTACACAGGAATCCTTTAACCTAGAAAGTTATGAATTGCGCAAGAGCTTCTGGCTAACCAGATTCACTAAACTGAAGGACACAGACTGAAAAGTGCCCCAAGATGTACTACAGAAATTGCTGGAATCCTTAAAATAGAACCACTTACAAGAAGATGAGCAGTTTCTTGGAGCGATTATGCCAAGACTTGGCATTGGAATGAATACCAGTGTCATTCCTTTGAGGTATGGTGGTCTTTCCTTTTTTCAAACTGCTAATTACATTTATCCTATCTTAGACAACCCTTACATGGGCAGGATAGCATGTTCCAATATCCTCCATGACCCCTACACAAGGGGCATCACAGAATGTGACAACACTCTTATGCTCCTTGGAGTAAGTAATAAAGTGACTGACAGAGAAAGCGATAAAGTGATGCCCTTAATTATACACAGTTTTAAAGATGTAGCAGAGGAAGCTGGAATATCTGTAACAGGTGGTCAAACAGTATTAGACCCCTGGATTGTTTTGGGAGGAGTCGGTACAACTGTCTGCCAACCCAGTGAATTTATTATGCCAAATAATGCAGTGCTGGGGGACATGTTCGTGTTGACAGAACTGCTAGGGACACAAGTCAGTGTCGCTGTGTACCAGTGGCTGGATATTCCTGGAAATAAAATTAAACTTGTGGTCACCCAAGAAGATGTAGGGTTGGCTACCAAGAAGCAATGATGAGTATGGCAAGGCTCAACAGAACAAATGCAAGATTCATGCTTACGTTTAATGCCCACATGGCCACTGACAGCACAGGCTTCAGAATTCTGGGCCATGCCATGCGCACGCAGTACAAGTGGCTGCTCAAAATGTGAATCCCACACCTGGTGCCACCTCATAGTCTAGACAGAAATAGCTATTTGGTTTTGTTTTTAAATAGCTCTATTTCCGGGCCGAGCCAGTGGCGCACTCGGAGGGTGCGGTGCTGAGAGCGCGGTAGCGCTCCCGCCGCGGGTTCGGATCCTATATAGGGATGACTGGTGCGCTCACAGCACTCACTGGCTGAGCGTGGTGCGGCCGGTCTCAAAAAGGACAAAATAAATAAATAAATAGCTCTATTTCCTTTATCATCATTTCAATTAAAGACTATACACAACAACAGAAATCTCTTGTGTCTACACATCTAGTGACCTTAGGTCGATTTGTGAGTGGATACAGTTAATAAAATAAAATCCATTGCCTTTTTTTCCTGTTACATTAACTGAAGATGCACCTAATCTTGACGCAGTTTCTGAGTTGAGAATTATATTGTTATCCAATACTGTTGATTCATTTTGAATCTTTAGATATTTATCTCTTGCCACGTGGGCTCTTTTTTTTCTTTTCTTTTTTTTTTTTGGTGGCTAGCCTGTACAGGGATCCAAACCTGTGACCTTGGTGTTGTAAGGCTGTGCTGTAACCAACTGAGCTAACTCACCAGCCTGCATTGGCTCTTTTTTCACACCGGTCATCCCTATATAGGATCCGAACCCGCGGCGGGAGCACTGCTGCGCTCCCAACGCCGCACTCTCCCAAGTGCGCCACGGACTCGGCCCCTGCATTGGCTCTTTTTAAAGGTGCATTCACATAGAACAGACATTACCAATAGTAGTGTCAAATAGCAGTTTGTCTTTTCATTTTACGTATATTTGTCATATGTCTGATCTTTTTAAATGTCTTGAATAGTATCTAGAAAGAACTGAAAAGTGATACAATGGTATCCCAGTAGTAAGAGGGTTGAATGATTCCTTTAGGTCTTTGATTTGTAAAGGATAGTCTTATAATTTAATTTAAGAGCATCTCTTTAACCCAGGACATTCTCCAAGAGTACGTTCAGTTCAAGGCAAGTGCTTCACTCTTCATGGAAAGTACTTTGTAACTTTTCTGATATTTACGGTAATACGTTAACTGTTTTCTTTATTGATAGCAAAAATAAAAAGGGTACTTTTTGCAGTGTAATTAAATGTTCTATAGTATAACAAGGAAATTGCCTTCCTAAAGGGGATTTGTGTATAATACTCACAATTCAATATATAATTAACTAAGCAAATAATTTTATTTATTTATTTATTATTATTATTTTTTTGACCAGTAAGGGGATCGCAACCCTTGGCACGGTGTTGTCCACATCACGCTCTGCCACTGGCCATCCCCATGTAGGATCCAAACCCGCGGCCTCGGTGCTGGTACTCTCCCGAGTGAGTCACGGGGCCGGCCCCTAAGCAAATAATTTTATTTGTATCTAGAAAGAACTGAAAAGTGATACAATGGTATCCCAGTAGTAAGAGGGTTGAATGATTCCTTTAGGTCTTTGATTTGTAAAGGATAGTCTTATAATTTAATTTAAGAGCATCTCTTTAACCCAGGACATTCTCCAAGAGTACGTTCAGTTCAAGGCAAGTGCTTCACTCTTCATGGAAAGTACTTTGTAACTTTTCTGATATTTACGGTAATACGTTAACTGTTTTCTTTATTGATAGCAAAAATAAAAAGGGTACTTTTTGCAGTGTAATTAAATGTTCTATAGTATAACAAGGAAATTGCCTTCCTAAAGGGGATTTGTGTATAATACTCACAATTCAATATATAATTAACTAAGCAAATAATTTTATTTTTTTATTTATTATTATTATTTTTTTGACCAGTAAGGGGATCGCAACCCTTGGCACGGTGTTGTCCACACCACGCTCTGCCACTGGCCATCCCCATGTAGGATCCAAACCCGCGGCCTCGGTGCTGGTACTCTCCCGAGTGAGCCACGGGGCCGGCCCCTAAGCAAATAATTTTATTTTATTTTATTTTATTTATTTATTTATTTATTTTTTGTCTTTTGTCTTTTTCCGTGTCCGGCAACGGATCACAACCCTCAGTGTTGCCCCCGTACCGGACTGGGGACCGGCAACGGGATCGCAACCCTCGGTGTTGCTCCCGTGCCTCGCTCAGCCAGTGAGCGGGAACCGGTCTGTATGTGGGATCCGAACCCTCGGGCGGGAGCGCCGCTGTGCTTCCCAAGCGGCGCACTATCCAGTGTGCCACCGGGCCGGCCCAGTAAGCAAATAATTTTAAATATAATAAATAATAAAGACTGTTCTGTGGATAGTGGTGTTTAATACATTTTATATTTTGTATAGTGATTTCAGGCTTTTTGTTTTCTTAAAATCAGCGGCTAGTTTGCCTAATTCTTAACATTATTTTGTCCTTTGCATGAGTACTTTTTTGTGCATGCTTTTTGTGATCTGTTTTAAAAATCTACAGTGCCAACATTGCAGCTCGAACTTAAAACTTGTTTTTCAAATGAACATTTAATTTCCTTTTCTTTTCTTTTCTTTCTTTCTTCTTTTTTTTTTTTTTGATGGCTGGCCGGTATGGGGATCCAAACCCTTGACCTCAGTGTTACCAGCACCACACTCTACCAACTGAGCTGACTGGCCACCCCCTACTTAATTTTTTTAATTGCACACAAACACACAAAAAAGGAATTTGAGGGGCCAGCCCATGGCTCACTTGGGAGAGTGTGGTGCTGATAACACGAAGGCCACGGGTTTGGATCCCTATATAGGGATGGCTGGTTAGCTCACTTGGAAGAGCGTGGTACTGACAACACTAAGTCAAGGGTTAAGATCCCCTTACTGGACATCTAAAAAAAAAAAAAAAAAAGGAATTTGAAATATCAGGAGTGAAGAACAGAAGGAGTAAATAAATATGGGTAAATGTAAAAAACTATCCTCCTCTTGAGTTTTCTAAATTATTTTAGACAGTTAAAGCAAGAGTTATGACATCTGATGTGTTCTCAATGTATGTAGGAGAAAAATTGGAGACAATTATACTGTAAAGGGGAGAGGGTAAAGTGGCCTAAATGGAAGTAAAGCTACACTTTGCTCAAACTAGCAAAGTGTTGACACTAGTAGACTGTGGTTACATATCTATAATATAATACCTAGAACAACCACTAAAAGAATCTGTACAAAGAGATATACCCAAAAGCTCTATAAATCGAAAAATTCAAATAAACCACAGCAAGGCAGGAAAAGTGAAACAGGATCAGAAAACAGAAGGAACAACAAAAAACTTACAATAAAATGATAAGTATAAGCCCTAACATATGAATAATTACTTTAAATATATTTGGTCTAAAATGCCAATTAAAAGACAGACTGGTAGAGTGTTTTTTAAGAATGACCCAACTATATGCTTTAAATATAATGATATAGGTAATCTGAAAGTAAAAGGATGGAAGTGAATATACCATGCAAACATCAATCAAAAGAAAACAGGAGTGATTATATTAAGATCAGATAGAGTAGACTTCAGAGCAAAGAAAACTACAGGGACAAAGAAAAGCATTACATAACAATGAGTCAGTCTACCAAGAATATTTAGCAACCCTAAATATTATACACCAAACAACAGAGCTTCAAAATGTTAAGCAAAAGCATGGGCCGGCCCGCTGGCGCACTGGAGAGTGTGCCGCGCGCTCCCGCCAAGGGTTCGGATCCCATGTGGAGACCGGTTCCCGCTCACTGGCTGAGTGCGGTGCGGGCGCGACACCGAGGGTTGCGATCCCCTTACCGGTCAGTAAAAAAGACNGCTCACTGGCTGAGCGCGGTGCGGGCGCGACACCGAGGGTTGCGATCCCCTTACCGGTCAGTAAAAAAGATGAAAAAAAAAAAAAGTTAAGCAAAAGCAGATAAAACTGAAAGAAATAAACAAGTCCACAGTTATACAAAATGCAGACTTTAACACCCATTTCTCAATAATTGATAGAACTACTAGACAGAAAATTAGCAAGGAATTAGAACTTAGAACACTGTCAATCAAAAGGATCTAATTGAAATTTAAGACCACTGCACACAACAGAATACACATTCTTTTCAAGCCCACAGAATATTCACAAAATTGATCATATCCTGGGATATAAAACAAATTTAAAAGAATTGAAATCAGAATGTGTTCACTAACCATAATGGAATGAAACTAGAAATCAATAACAGAGAGAGAATGAAAATCTCCAAATACATGGGAATTGAATGTGTTCTTAAATAATCTCTTAAGTCAAAGAGAAGGTCTCAGTGGAAGAAAAATGCATTGAAGTATAAAACCACCTGCCTTGTGGCTGGGATATGAGGATTGAGTGGATGGGCATAAGAGAAGTAACCCTCTTGGTGCCTGGTGGCACCAGCTCGCTGTGGCCATGGTGCTGCTTACAACCCATCTCTTCCTGAGACTTTCCTAAGATTCCTGCCCTGCCATTCTACTTGCTACCTTTGTCTTTTGCAGTCTTTTCCTGCCATCTTAAGTAATGTCAGTGATCCACCAAGGTGCCCTTTTGGCCTCTGCTTTTCTCCTGTTTTATTTACTTGCTTTGCAAGGCTAAACTCCCAAAGCTTCAGTACCATCTCCAGGTACTGTCAGGTAACCCTCAGACAGTTCTCTTCAGCTTGACTTTTTAACATGTGCCTTGCAAGGCCTTGGAAATGCCTTCCGAAGCTGAAGCAGGGAGGACCTGGTATTGTCCCTGAGTTTCTCAAGTTGGATCCTACATTCCTCCTTTCACAGGCGGCAGCTGCCACCATGGCCACTACACTCAGTCTCTGTTCCTGCTCTCTCTTGCTTGAGTTAAAGTCAATAGAAGCTTTCCTCGGGAACTTCTGTAGTCACAGGAAAGGGTAGCACTCCTTTCCTCTTTTGAATTTCAGGGCTGTTTGCTTGCTTCTGAGCACTTGCTGCCTATGGGAGTTCCCTCTTCACTGCTCCATTGGAAACTCCCCAAAGGCTGGGTTGGTTTCCGATGCTTTTTTATACACTCACAGACACAGGAACTGGCCTTGTATGGCATGAAAAGAGATTTCTGGGAAGTGTGAAAGCATACATAGAAAGGGTTGGAACCCAAAAAGATGTCACTTTAAGAGATAGCTTGTTTCCTTTTCAGCTAGAAATATAGTTTGCTGTTTCAATTGTAATAATCTTTGTAGCATTATAGGTGGATTTATAAAATATTATTTTTTGACAATGCCCACTCCAGCATAAGGAAGGGAACTTTATAACTCCCATTTTTTTGGACTTCAAAAAAGCAGTGGCAGATGATGCAGCCCACTAGAGCAATCAGAGATTGAATGGCTCTTTTCAAGCAGAGAGGAAAATGGGGCAGAATCTGGCTGAATGCCAGAGAGCAGACATTATTTAATTTAGGGAGGGAGAGTAGGAGTCCACTCTTGCCCACACTAGGAGTGTAGGTGACTTCTCTTGTTAGGCAGATGAACCATGGCATGGGATAGGGCCTGTGAATTCTGCAGCTAATGGAATATGCGCCAGCGAAACCCATTTAGACATCTCAACTCAGTTGTCTTCTGTGTGATTTCTCCCCCCATCCCACTCCTGCCTTATTATCAAGAATGCTAAATTGTCAAGGGTTGGTACCTCTGTACTGGCCAGCCTCCAAAAAGAAAAAGGAATGCTAAAATAGCTAACTAACCTACACCTAAACAACGCCCTTATGCTTTTGCTACTATTTTTCATTCTGCCAGCCTGAGGTGGAAGAAAGGTACAAATCACCTTGATACAAGTAACTGCTTTCCTATTTAGGAGCCTAAGACTCCTAAATGGCCTAAGCAATTAATATTCTCCTGGCTGTGTGTCCCTCCCCACACATGTGTACACATATCTGAGAAGTGCCTGGCTATAGCTTTGGTTAACTGTCTCCTGATCAGAATCATTGACTTGCTGGGGTCAAGGTACCTTTCATATGCCTACCTTCTATCTTGAGTATCCTCCCCTGTCTCTTCATTAATTTAAATTCTACTCCTTCAGGCCCCAGACAATTTTATTTTTGTTTCAAAATTATCTTTGATCACTCCTGCCTACTGTGACCTCCCTCTCCCACTTCAGTTCTGTGGCACTTGTCTTCTTTAGTTTCACCTGGCATATTTCATATGCTCCCTTGACTGTAAGCTTTTTATTTCTATATATATTGCCTCTCCATTAAGATTGTAAATTCCTTGAGAGCAGGAACCATTTGACTGTCTTACTTCTCCCTTTTTTGAAAGGGTGTATTTTGACATTAAACAGTGACTGTGAGCTCACATATGTTTGATTAGGAGTTTTTGTTTTGTGTTCTATTTATGACCCACAGGTGGCACACATTGAGCACTAGACAGTGAGCAACAGTAGGTAGGGCATCTGTCTGTTGTAGGCTACAGGTAGGTCTTTTTCTTCCAGTGATGACTCTGAGATTGAAATATCATTAAACATTCAGTTGACACAGTAACTTCCATAGTCCTCTAATATTTGCTGTGGCCCAGTTAAATAAACTGTAAATGTTCTCTTACACAGGTAATTACTAGAATTTTTATATTCTTTCTTGTAGGACCGGGTGACTTTTAGAAGAATCATAGTGAAAAACAATGCAAAAAAGAGGAAGATGTTTGAATCATTTATTGAGTCTGTGCCCCTCCTTAAATCACTAGAGGTAAAGTCTGTTTGAACAAGGGTCTGTTTATTATGTTTATGGGGATTATGAAACATTGCAAAATTATTCTGTTGTTAGGTTTTTAAATCATATTATTCTAGCCCGTTTCTGTCTTGTAGAGATGTTCAATTAAGGTCTTTTTCCTTCTAATTTGTGAGTGTGTCCGTTGTTTCAGGTGTCAGAACGAATGAAGATTGTGGATGTAATAGGAGAAAAGATCTATAAGGATGGAGAACGCATAATCACCCAGGTGAGCAGGGGTGGGGGAGGCCTTTCACAGCTCCTTTCCTGGAAATCACTACCTGAATGACTTAGTGCATCACTTGTCTCATAGGATTTTTTTCTTCCCACTGTTGGGAGCTCATGTTGCAAGGTACTAGGTCACACTCTTCCTGTAGAGTCTTCTGAAGCCCATGGTTGTCCATCTCACTGATATATGCTGATCTCTTCCTTCCATTAACCTTTCCTTGGCTTCTGGTATTTGTTCTTTTGAATGTCAGTTTCTTTTCACCCTGAGTAAACTTCATTCATTGCTGTTAAAACCTAGGGAAGGTTGGAGGGTTGTGTCCTCTACCTTCTCACATTTGACACAAAGGTATCCTCTTGGCTAATCCAAAACAAACAGGAGTCCTCAGTCTTTGGTGATTAACCAGATTTGTAAGATGTCTTTAGTATTTCCTTTGTGCCTTTTTCTCATGATATTTTTGGATACTATAAGGATCACCATATAGTGGGCTAGACCATTGTAATGAGTACTATGCAGTAATTTTCTTTGTCTACTGTGTTTGCATTTTTAATTATACATCAGTAGTATTAGAGACTTTTATAGGTATAAGCTTCTCTGCCTATGGTTCTGAGAAGATCACTGAGATATCTGGTTGGTCTGGGTTGGGTTATGTGCCTATTCTTGAACTCAGTGCTGGGACTAGGGGAAGGAAAGACTCAGATTGGTCAGTCCTGAGTCCCGAGCCCACCTCTGGGTCCTACGGGTGGAGTTGGCCCCATCAGAACCATGAGGACTAATCAGGCTTATCATAAAAGAGGAGAGGGAAGTGGAAGTACCCACTGAAAGAGATAAAGAACTAACAAAAGTATGATGTCTACTCTAAGTAACATCTCTACATGTCTGTTTTCTAGGTGCTACTGCTAATAATTCTTTTAAATTTGAAATTGGTTTGATTCTATAAACATTTATTAAGATAGACAAGTAGGACCAGATATAATAAAAACTATAATGAAGGAGCATATAGATGACAGTGAGAACATAGAAAAGGAAGTAATCCATATTATTTCATGGAGGAAATGCCATTTGAGTTGGGCTTAAAGAATAAGTACAGTTTCAGCAGTTGGGGTCAGGAAAAGGTCTTTCAGGGCAAGAGAACAACATGAGCAAAACCAGTGGTAACTGTGTTTCAAGGCAGGTATCCTGGTATGGCAAGAAATGTAGGGCTGAGTTGCAGAAATGGGAACTGTTGAGTAAAGGTTCATTTGCTTCTGAACCTGGGGAGCTTTTAGTAATTTTCATAGGACCTCCACTTTATCCTGAAGGTTCCAGGCTTGTGTCTCTCACACTGGGTTTTCAGGAAGTGTGTCAGGAGATGTAAGAAACCAGTGTTTGCTGCGGTGTCTGTGCTCTTGAAAATAGGAGTGCTAAGGTACAGAAGGGACATGAATTAAGATGATACCCAGCTTATTATAGGCCAGTTTTAGCAGTGTGTCTAGACGAAGGGTTCTCAAAGTGAGTTCCCTGGACCAGCATCATCAGCATCATCTGGGAATGTTAGAAATTGTTAGAAATGCAAGTTCTTGGGCTCCATGCCAGACCTACTGTCCTACTGTACCAGAAACTGTGTTTTATGTTGTTTTGTTTGTTAGTGATGATGTTCGTTTGTTTTGGTCAGCTCTTTTGTGGTCTATTTTACCAGGTTGAATCCCCATGCCAGCCAGCCATAAAAAAAAAAAAAAAAAAAAAACCAGGTTGAAGTGTACAATTGAGTTTGTAACCATCCCCACAATCAGGCATCACCCCAAACAGTTCTCTGCTTTGTATTTGCAGTCAGTACCCTCCCTCATACCCTCATTCCTAGAAACCACTGATCTGCTTTCCATCACTGTAGAAATTCCTTTTCTAGAATTTCGTATAAATGGAATCATACAATGTATAGTCTTTTGTGTCTGGCTTCTTTCTCTTAGCATAATATTTTTGAAATTTTTCCATGTTGTGTGTGTTAATAGATTGTGCCTTTTTGTTGCTGAGTAGTATTTCATTGTGTGGATGCACCATGATTTGTCTTTCCATTCACCAGCTGAGGAACATTTGGGTTCTTTTTAGTTTTTGGCAATTACGAATAAAGCTGTAGTGAATATTTGCATATAATTCTGTGTGTACATATGTTTTTATTACTCTTGTGTAAATACCTAGGAGTGGAATTGCTGAGTCATATGGTAAATGTATGTTTAACTTTGTAACAAAGGGCCAAACTGTTCTTAAAACTCCTACCTGCAGTCTAGTATTCCGCTTGCTCTGTATCCTTGCCAGCACTTACTGTTGGTAGACTTTTTTATTTTAGTTATTATGGTGGGTATGAAGTGGTACCCCATTTTTGTTTTAATATGCACTTACCTAATATCTAATGATGTTGAGCATCTTTTCCTCTGATTTCTTAACATCCATATGTTTTCTTTGGTGAAGTATCTATACAGATCTTTTGCCCTTTTAAAAATTGGGTTGGAAAGGGAAGATTCAGCTAGGAGAGCAAGCAGGGCGTGGGCATCAAATCAGAAAGGGGTGTCCCGGGGCGAGCCCGTGGCGCACTCGGGAGAGCAGCAGCGCTCCCGCCGCGGGCTCGGCCCTAATTTTAATAAAATATTTTATTTAACCCAATATATCTAAAATATTACCATTTCAGCATCTAAGTGATATAAAAATATATTAGTGAGATATTTTACATTTTTTTTTGTTACTAAGTCTTCAAAATCTAATGTGTATTTTATACTTATAGCATGTCTACATTTATACTAGTGACATTTCAAGTGCTCAGTAGCCCACAGGTGACTAGTGGCTACTGTATTAAACAGTGCACTTCTAGACTTTCAGTTTTACCTTTAGGTCTGTGATCCATTTTAAGTTAATTTTTGTATATGGTGTGAGATTAGGGTTTTGCATATGGATGTCCAATTGCTCCAGAATGATTTGTTGAAGAGACTATCCTGTCTTATTGCCTTGACATATTTATTGAAAATCAGTTGGCCATATGTGTTTGGGTCTATTTCTGGTCTCTCTTCTGTTCCATTGATTTATGTCTGTCTCTATGCCTGTACTACACCGTCTTTATTACAGTGGCTTTATATAGTAAGTCTTGAAATCAGATAGTTTAAACCCTCCAAGTTTGTTCTTTGTCATCATTGTTTTTGGCTATTCTGTGTCCTATATAAGTTTTAGAATTAGTTTTTTAATTTCTACCAAAAATGCCTACTAAGATGTTTTTTTTTTTGCTGACTGGTACAAGGATCTGAACCTGTGACCTTGGTGTAATAAGGCTGTGCTCTAACCAACTTAGCTAACCAGCCAGCCCTTGCTAAGATTTTTGATTGAGATTATGTTGAATCTATAAATCAATTTGGGAAAAATTCACATTTAACAATAGTGAGTCTGATTCATGAGTATATATCCATTTATTTACATCTTTAATTTCTTTCTGTAGTGTTTTGTAGTTTACAGTTATAATGTTCAGGTCTTGGACACCTTTGGTAAATTTACCACTGGATATTTCATATTTTGGACACTATTATATATGAGTGTTTTTGTTTTGGGTTTTTTTTTTTTCCCCGAATTTCCAGTTGTTTGTTGCTAGCATATAGAAATACAGTTGAATTTTGTATATTGATCCTGTGGCATTCTACATCCTTGCTAAACTCACTTATTAGTTCTAGTAGCTTTTTTGTAAGCTTCCTTGGGATTTTCTACATAGATAATTATTTTGTCTGTGAACAAAGATAGTTTTACTTCCTTTCTAATCTATATGCCTTTTATATATATGTATATGTGTGTGTACATATATATATATTGGTTTTTGGTTTTTTTGCCTTATTGAATTGGCAAGGACCTCCAGTACAATACTGAGTAGAAGTAGTGAGAGCTAGCATCCTTATCTTGTTCTCAATCTTAGGGCAAAGTATTCAGTCATTAACTAATTAAGTATGATGTTAGCTATAGGACTTTTATTTATTTATTTATTTATTTATTTATTTATTTATTTATTTTTAAAGATGACCGGTAAGGGGATCTTAACCCTTGACTTGGTGTTGTCAGCACCACGCCCAGCCAGTGAGCGAACCGGCCATCCCTATATGGGGTCCGAACCCGGGGCCTTGGTGTTATCAGCACCACACTCTCCCGAGTGAGCCACCGGGCCGGCCCAGCTATAGGACTTTTAGAGATCAGTTTGGGAAGAATTTCTTAATCACCTTGGGAAGATCCCTTCTATTCCTATTTTGCTGAGAGTATTTATTATGAAAAGGTGTTGAATTGTCAGATGCCTTTGCTGCACTATTGAGATGTTCACCTGGTTTTTCTTTTTTAGTTTGTTACTATGTGAATTACATCCATTGATTTTTAATTATTAAGTCAAACCTGCACCCTGACTTGAACCCTACTTGGTCATGGTATATTATTTCTTTTATCTATTACTACATTTGATTTTCTAAAATTTTGTTAAGGATTTTTGTATCTGTTTATGAGGGATATTGGTCTGTAGTTTTTTCTCCTTGCAATATCTTTGTCTGGTTTTGGTATCAACAAGACCTCCAGGTGATATCATTGTTCACCAGGGTTTGAGAACCACAGCTCTAGAGCAATCCAAAACTTGATAATGCCTTCATATTAAGAATACTTAGTGGCAAAGTTTGAGGAATACTTTCAAACGTTTTTGAGAGGTAGAATGACATGATGAGTATTGTATTTTCAAAGCATAGTTATGGTATCAGTGGAAAATAAATTGCCTTTATTTAGCTTTATTAAGTAATCAAAGCAGTGAAAATGAAAAACCACAATAAGGAAACTTTTTTATACCCATTAGCTTGACAAAAAGTAGTACCCATTAGCTGACAATTCCAAGTGATATAACAGGAACTTTTATTCACTGTTAATAAGAGAATAACTTAGCTGAACCCCTTTGGTGAGAAATTTGACCTTATCCTGTAAAGTTGAGTTTATTCTATAACCCAGAAGTTTCTTGTCTTTATATTTACAGAGAAAAACTCACACCTCAGAAACCACCCCACTCCCATGAGTTCCTTCCCAGTCACAGTCCCTCCCACCTCCCTATCCTGACTTCTCTGGTACTCACGTATTTGCTTTTCCTATAATTTTTACCACTAAAAAATATGGCTAAGTCTTTTTTTTTTTAATTTCTACGATTGAAATTACAGTGTATGTATTCTTTTATTGGCGTCTTGCCTCAGTTGTTCATTTGCATTTTTGTGTGCAGCCATAGTTTGTTGGTTTTCTTTGCTGTATAGTATTCCAGTATGTGAGTATAAGCTATTTACCTTTCACTGCTGATGGGTATTTGGGGTTTTTCTAGTTTTTAGCTATTATGGATAAGATAATTCATAATTATCTTCAGTGATTACATTAATTTGATTTTCAAATGTTAAAGCAACCTTGTATTGCTGAGATAAGATAAACCAACTTGGTCACTGTGTAATATCCGTTTTATAAATTGCTGAATTCAATTTGCTAATACTGTGTTACTGAGTGAGATTGGTCTGTAATTTTCCTTTCTTATACTACCCTTGTCAGCTTTTGATATCAGGGTAATGTTATACTCGTAAAGTAAGTTATGTCCTTTTTCTGTTATCTTAAGAGTTTGTGTAAGACTAGAATTCCTTGGATATTTTATGGAACTTACCAGTATTTTCTTTGTGGAAAGATTTTTGGGTACAGATTAAACTGTGATAAAGTATTCAGATTTTCTATTTCATCTTCAGTCTGTTTTGGTAAGATCTGTTTTTCTAGGGATTTGCCCATTTCCTCTAAAATTCAATATTATTAGCATAAAGTTGGTCATAATACTCCTGTTAATGTCTGCAGCATCTAGAGTAATGTTCCCTTTTTCATTCGTTGTGTTTTTTGGTACCATCTTTTTTCTGGCTTAGTCTTGCAAGAGGCTTGTAAATTCTTTCAGTCTTTTTGAAGAACCAACTTTTGCCTTTTATTAATGCTATTAATTTCGTTTCTTTATTTTTATCTTATTTCTTTTTGTTACTTTTTTCCTATTCTCTTGAATTGGATGCTTAGCTTTTTACTTTTCAGCCTTTCTTCTTTTCTCTTTTTTTATTTATTTATTTTTTGTGTGTGTGTGACCGGTAAGGGGATCGCCATCCTTGGCTTGGTGTCACCAGCACGGCGCTCAGCCAGTGAGCCACCAGCCATCCCCATATAGGATCCGAACCCGTGGCGGGAGCGCCACTGCGCTCCCAGCAGCGCACTCTCCCGAGCGAGCCACGGGGTCAGCCCCATTTTTTTTTTTTTTTTAAAGATGACCGGTAAGGGGATCTTAACCCTTGACTTGGTGTTGTTAGCACCACGCTCTCCCAAGTGAGCAAACCGGCCATCCCTATATAGGATCCGAACTCATGGCCTTGGTGTTATTAGCACCACACTCTCCCAAGTGAGCCACGGGCCAGTCCCTTTCTTCTTTTCCATTACGGACATTTTAAAGATAGAAATTTCCCTATATCCCTCAAGTTTTGGAATGTAATATTTTCAATCTTATGTATGAACTTTGATCTCCAGCATTTGGAGATTTCCATCTTAAGTCCCTTTGGACAGCTGTGCTTTGTAGCACCAATATGCCACTAGCTTCTTTCTGCCACCCAGCTGTTTTTGTGAATGTGCTAGAGAGTGGATGCCTTGCTTAGCACAGATGTCCGGCTGGGGCCTGTATACAGCAGGAAAAACAGAGGCCACTTCCAATTGCAGGGGATGGTGGGATCCTAGTGTGCATCTCCTCCTGTCTCTAGATGTTCTTCAGACTACACTTGTGCCGTCAGGTGAGCCCCAGCCAGCTGTCCTTTTGAGAGTTTCTCTTATTAAGTCCTTTCAAGTTCATCAACAGCCATTTTTATGTTCTTTATAATGGTTTGCATAATTTGCACAGAGTTTTCCTAATTGATGCTTAGTCTCAGAATAACATGGACAGAAGTTGGTTTGTACTTTATGAAAAGCATGTTTCATGTATTCAGTATTAAAGTACCATTTCATTAAACCGAACAGATTTCATGTCCAGAAAATTAGAGCTTCAGTTATTCTTATAGTGGAATGTGGATCTTATATCATCATTTGGGAAAAAAAGACATTTATTTAATAAAGCCCAGTGAATTTCAAAGTATGAATGATAACCTGGTCAGTGCCTGGCACATAGTAGACATTCAGAAACTTTATTGAAGCACCTGATGACATGTTCATAAAGATGTAAAATGCAGTACAGTCTAGTTTTTTTTTTTTTTACTCTTGAATGTTCTTTCTGTGACATGTAAATTCAGAGCCTGTTAGTAGATTTGAAAACTTCAAAAGCAGGATCCTCTTCTAGTGAGTTCTTGTTTTTTTTCTACTGGGTAGTCATCCCATTGTGCCCTGTCTACCCTGCATACTGATAGGAGTTCTACAAAGCCTGGACAGCTAGCTTATATGGAATATCCATCACTGGACAGCAAGGAAGATAGGAAATGCGTGTCCTATCCCATCTCTGTCCAAGCCTAATGAGGTCATTTCATTAATCTGGAAATGCAAAACAGTACATCCCCTCAGATGCCACAAAGGTAGATTATTTGCAACTCGTGAAGTTATACATGGTTTTATTTTAAATTTTATCCTCTTTCATTGTTAGCGAGCTATCTTAATCCTTTCTAGTGAGGTATTGGCATATTAATAAAATTAAACAGATCAAAGTCCTTTCTCTGTCCTTCTTCTGTTCCAGAGGAAGAGAGGAGTTATTTCCCACTTGTTCCTCATGTGTTCTAGACAACATTCTTTCCCATTCTTCTCAATCCTGAATCCACCAGCTATTTCTCTTCTCCTGCCTCCTTGGGCAAAGTTATTTATCCTCTGAGCTAACTCATCTGTAAAATGGGGTAGTAGTAGTAGTACCTACTTTATTAGACTTCTTTGGCAACAGGATGAAGCAATACACATAAAGTGCTCACCAGAGTGCCTGCTGGGAGTGAGCACACAGCAACTTGCAGACTCTATTCTATGTGAGTTTCTCTGTTTATTCTTCTAATCTTCTCACTCTCAGTTTCTCCTGTCCTTAAAACACATACACACACACCTCCCCTCACTTTATTTCTACTCTAGCTACTAGCTTTTCTAATTTTTCTCACAGCCAGGTACTTTCAAAGTTTGATCTAATAATGTGGGCTAGAAGAAGCCAGACACAGAAGAGAGTATATGATTTCACCAAAATTAATCTACAAGGACAGAAATTAGATATATTTATGCCAGGTACTTTCAAAGTTTGATCTAATAATGTGGGCTAGAAGAAGCCAGACACAGAAGAGACTATATGATTTCACCAAAATTAATCTACAAGGACAGAAATTAGATATATTTATCTCTTGGGTAGAGTGGCAGTGGTTTTGACTGAGAACCCAGAAAGAGTCTTTAACTCAGGAACGTCAGCCTGTGTATGGTGCCCACATAAAGCTCTGTGTGGTGGTCAAAGGACATGAGGTCTAATGAATGATCAGAAATAGTATAGGTTCTCACTGAAGACATTTGACCGACACGGAATGAGAGCACGTGATTAGTATTGAATTTTCCAGGGTAGGTGGTCATGACTCTAGAACTTAATAGTAAGGGGTCAGATACTGAAGCATGCCTCAAAGCCTCTCCTCCCATATATGCTTGCCTAACTCTCACTTCCTTCCAGCCTTTGCTTAATTCTCACCTTATAAATGAAGCTCTGTTCTATATAATAGCCACCCGCTCCCCCAGCACTCCAGATTCCATTTTCCTGCTCTGCTGTTTTCCCATAGCACCTATCACCTTCCAGCACAACAGTATAATTTACTGATTCATTATGTTGATTGTTTATAGTTTGCTTACCCTACCAGACTATAAGTTCTACCAGGGCAGGGATATTTGCTTTGTCCACTAATATATCATGTGTCTAGAATAGTACCTGGCACATAGTAAGTACTTAGTAAATTATTTGTTGAATTACCTGAATGACTGGTTCAGCCAGATGATTTAAAATCAAAACAAACAATAGAAAAGCCTGAGGCTCATAGGGATGGCATCAAAGCACCTTGGTACCTAACCACAGCAGAGCCATTCAGATCTATGCTCTCCTACCAAGGGCAGCAGTCTTGGCTACTTTCCCTGTCACAGGTTTTAATAGCAGACCAATATGATAAGTCAGAACAGTGATTCTCTGTGCAGTTGGCAGTGTAGGCATCTTCATGGAGATAAATGTGAATATTCCATGTTAAGAGGTGGGAGATGTGTCAGTGTACTTGAGTCAATGTCCCCCGTGATCAGGATTTTCTCATTTTCTGAATTTGTTAGACATTGATTCACTTGAAGAGTTGGAAAATAAATACAAATCATAGCTCGAGCAGTGAGAAGATGATCTGTTTCTATGTTCCTCATCATTACTATGTATGGCCCTGACCTGACCTCTTCTCTTCCTTCAGGGTGAAAAGGCTGATAGCTTTTACATCATAGAGTCTGGTGAAGTTAGCATCTTGATTAAAAGTAAGGTGAGTTTGTGTGTGATGGTGTGAGTTAAGCCAGTGAAGATCCAGGTGGCAGATATGCACACAGACAGTAACTGTTTGCTTAAAATAATGTGAAGTGTGTTTAGTATATCAAACCATCATTGTTATGTGATTTATGTGACTGATCAACACGCATGTTTAAGCCCATCCATTGATGTAGATTTAGTATACATCCTCTTGTTCCTACTGCCTTTGCCTCTGTCATGTAACTAATAATATGAAGAATATTGGCCTACAAATCAATAAGAAAAAGATGAAAACCCTAATTGAAAATCGGGAGATTATATAATAAAAAAACACATATGGGGAGTGAATATGAAGAAAGCTTCCTTTTTAGAACACTGCCAGGAGAAGTCCCTAGGACAATTATTATTTGATGGATTGGGTGACCTAGAAAACTGTTGACCTATAAGTGATAGGACTGATCCTTACCAGTAAATCCATCATCACCAGATTTCCCTGTCTCTTTCCTTTTTCTGAGAATACAGGATTTGTTAAAATAGTGAGATATATATAATACTAAATCAACCCAGTGTGTAACATTTTGCAAAATATATTTAGTAAAAGTTAGTAAGTATGGAGAAAGAAAAATATGATTACTGTCTATGAACTAGTTTGATTCTAATTAAAATAGATCTGTTTACATGAAACAATAGCTTGAAACTTCTGTGTTTTTTTACTTACAGTTTTGGACTGCAGATATATGTACAAATATTACTCAAATGTTTATTGACACTTATTATGATCACAGGATAGTGCTAGGCATATTGGACAGTAGCAGCATGACACTCAGGAGTTGCAGGTCTTGTCAGAAATGCAGTCTTGGGCTCTGCCCCACACCAGCTGAGTCAGAATCTGCATTGTAAGAAAACCTGCACTGTGTGTGACAATCTGATAGTGCTGTTCTAGAGAAGAGACTAAGTAGACACGAATACATATGCAGTCTCAGAGAATTCTACAGGTTTTGGAAAGAAAATATTGTATGGGGCAGACCAACTTCAGAGCAAACAGGTCAGGGCAGAAATATGGGAGGAGGAAAGGTCAAACCATGTAAGTTGGTGTGGCAGTTTTTTTAATTTTTAAAATTAACACTCAAAAAGAAAGAATTTTCTGCCCATACCATAAAGTGGTTCTTTGAGATTAAATAGTTTTTTACTTAAATTATTACTTAGCTTAGCAGATGGATTTGTAAAAAATAGGAAACTCTAGATTTTATCAGGATATTGTATTTATACAATTGTATGTAAGTAATGTATAATAAATACATGTAGTATATTATAAAAAATATTTAGTTACTTAAGTCTTCTAAAAAATGGGAGACCACTAACTTAAGGTACAGATAGTACTTAAAAAGAAATTTTGTCACTGTAACATGTTGTCCAGGAAAGAGATGGTCTCAAATCAAGAAGTAACCCAGGGTTGTGGCTTATTACCTAAGAAGAGCATTGTCATTATTTAGAAAGAATTAGCAGAAGGCCTTGTGTTTTCCACTGTGCCTTAGAAGTCAGAATTTCCCAGAAAGAGAATATGAGGGGTTTTCAAAAAGTTGGAAAGATGCATATTATCTTTTAATTTCAGTTTTTCTACAAACTTTTTGAAGTATCCTCGTGTGTAATCTTCCACAGAAAATGGTCTGCACCTTACCTCTTGATGTTTAGTTATTACTGAAAGATGTTAGTATTTGGATGGAGCCCCACGTAAAAGCCAACTCCTCTGACTAAACTACAGTACTAAGATTAGTCCATGGAATTTACATGGTACAATTAGAGTTTCTGCAAAGTGAATCCCTCAGTAATTGTGTTGAGTGTGCTGAGAAGGAATTGCAAATGTATGCAGCTAGATATACCCAACTGTGATCCTGGAGTCAGCCTAGGTCATGTTCTGTACCTGCTGCAGACTAAAACAAACAAGGATGGTGGGAACCAGGAGGTCGAGATTGCCCGCTGCCATAAGGGGCAGTACTTTGGAGAACTTGCACTGGTCACCAACAAACCCAGAGCAGCTTCAGCTTATGCAGTTGGAGATGTCAAATGCTTAGGTAAGAAGAATTCTTTACACATTAATACTTTTTTCCTACTTGCAGTATTTTTCCCCATCAGCAAACCTTGACTTATTCTACCAACTCTCACTCACATCTAGATCGGGACAGTTTGTTTGACCAACCAGAGAAGAGTGAATATTCTTTTAACGTTTCTGAGAACTCACTACAGCCTGTGAACAAGACAGGCATACAGGCCGCCTGGCTACATGAAAAGAGCAGTAGTAGAGGCAGGTGTCCAGGGCTGTGGGGGAATAGGGAGAACAGGTGCTGTTGGACTCTGCTTGTCTCAAACTTAGATGACATAGCCCTACTGAACTCATATAGAAACATCCCTTTTTCTGAGTGCGCCGTATTCTAGAGTCTAATCTCTATAATGCAAGTGGGTATATTTAGGAAAAGGTTCCCACGAGGGAAATGAGTTGTTAGTGTAGAGAATTCATTCTCTCTCTCACCTCTTTTTAACAATGCAGTTATGGATGTGCAAGCATTTGAGAGGCTTCTGGGGCCCTGTATGGACATCATGAAGAGGAACATCTCACACTATGAGGAACAGCTGGTGAAGTTGTTTGGCTCCAGCATGGATCTGATTGACCCTGGGCAGTAGGTGTGTCACATCCCAGAGCCTTCTCGGTGTGACAACAAAACCTTCTGGTTAGCCACAGAAAACAGACATGACAGAACCGTTCCTGCTGTTGCCACCGCCACTGCCATTGCTGTGGTTATGGGCATTTAGAAAACTTGAAAGTCAGCATTAAAGGATGGACAGAGGTTTGACCCACACCTCCACTTTGCTTCTGAAAGCCCATTATTAAGCCACTTGTAATGATTACTCCAACCCAGTTTTCGCATCTTTGGTTCAGAATGGCATGTCTCTCCAACAATTTAAGTGCCTGATACAAAGTCCAGAGTGTAAAATCCTCCTTTCCTGTCTTGCTGCTACTGTTGCTTTTGAAAGTTACCACGAGGTCTGCAGAAACTTGTCATATAACTGTAGATACTCTCCTACAGTCTTTCTCAAGGGAGAAAATGTACCCTTCACTCTTATTTTGTCCTTTGATAAAATCTGCATTTGTTCACAATTGCAGCCTTTGGTTTTATAATGGAAAATGGTGGCAAATGTGATGGATGTCTGTGGTCCAGTGGCATTGTACTGTCTGCTGATAGCTATACACATTCAGCTATCTCCAAACCCACAGTGATGCTTAGGGAGAGGTCCTGACCAGGGCCCAGCAGATCAGCACCCCAGAGTACACTGATACATCAGTGGGATCCATGTTAGAGCAGAAAATTTGGGTTTGGCACATTTTACCAGTAGTAGAGAGCCAGGAAAGGTTTTCTGGGTTGGGGATTTGGGTCTTTTTTATTTTTTAGGAGGTTTTGTTTGTTTTGTTTAATCTCTGTGCAGTTTTTATGAATGAATTGCTACCCATTTATTAGGAGCAAGGGTCTAGAGGTATCATCACCCAAATAACTCTCCTGGGCAACCCCTGCCATTTCTTATTTCCAGTTGTCCCTACCAGCTAATGGGCTGACAAGAGGTTATACTACAAAAAGAGCCCTTTCCTTCTACTCCAGAGGTGTTGTATAGCTTTCCTGTTGCACCCATCAATTTTAAAACTCTTTAGAGAAGCAACAGCTATTTTTTGAAATTAAAGAAAATTATTTCTCGGGGCCGGCCTGTGGCTCACTCGGGAGAGTGCGGTGCTGATAACACCAAGGCCACGGGTTCGGATCCCATATAGGGATGGCCGGTTGCTCACTGGGTGAGCGTGGTGCTGACAACACCAAGTCAAGGGTTAAGATCCCCTTACCGGTCATCTTTAAAAAAAAAAAAAAAAAAAAAGAAAATTATTTCTCTATTTAGGGCAAGGGTTAAGATCCCCTTACCGGTCATCTTTTTAAAAAAAAAAAAAAGAAAGAAAAGAAAATTATTTCTCTATTTAGGGATTACCTCTTGGACATATTCATATAAATGGAGCTTATCAACTGACTCAGACATTCATCATAAAGATCAATTCTCTGTTAGTTTTCAGCAATTGGCATCATTTACAATTTCATAGAATTACTGTACAGGCCTTTCTGATTAAGATGTTGGGATATTTGGGATTCTAATTGTTAATCCCAAAAGAAGGTAATTTAGCTGGTATTTATAACTTTTTTAACCTTTTAATTATATCAGGTAGAATTCTGATGAATTATCCTAATTAACTAGCTATATTAAAGAATGAAATTTTTTTCTCCGGAATGACTTAGAATGAGATGCTACAGGGGATCCTAGGAGCACTGTGAAACTTGCATAAAGATACATTTAAATATTGTAGTCAAGTTTATATTAAATCAAAAGGCTCTTTCCAATATGACTTTTTGTTTGTTTGTTTCTTTTTAACTTGTATGACTCAATAATTCCTTAAGAGATTATTTGCTGGGGCTTGAGTTATTCCTGTTGTGGATAATGATGGAGCCCACAGTCACCTCCCATCATCCACATAAGCTAGGGTCTCTGCTTTTGCCATGGATAGTGTGGCCAAGAGATTTCCAGAGTGAATAATCCACCACAACCTTGGTAATTCCTCCTTTTTTCTTGTGCTTTGTGAAGTGAAAGCAGAAGGACTCTTCCAGACTGCCTTAGGTAGCCTATGTTGGAACTCTCAGAATCGTGAAAGGTTACAACTAATACTTCAAAATAGGCAGCTAGCACTGGGGAAGCCTGTGTGGTGATCCCACATTTGAGGTTCTTTTTAATGGTGTTGCTTTATTATCAAATAAATTCAGAAAGTAGGCTTTGCATTTTAACGGACAAGAACCACACCTGTTTCTTGCAAAGGTAACAGGGACATTGGGCTTCAGGAGTGACACAGAAGTCCAGCCCCAGACCTCATGAGGACTCTAAACACTGAGCAGATGTCCCCCTCCACCCACCACATCAGCATTAGTTAGGGCTGGCTGTGAATACTGTGCCAGAGTCACTTGTACAGGCTGCTAGGAATGGGCCTTCTCATCCTGCCCTCTCACACATCCCAGTCTAGTGTTCCCCTTCACAGAGCCCTCCTTGACACCTCTGACTCACTGATGGTTACTGTTTTACAGAGTAGAATTCATCAAGTTTAAGTCCTCCTGCTCTCTAACTACTGATTAACATATGGATCAGTCCAGACCCTCACTACATACAGGGCCTCTGGGTGGTCTAGCTTCAGAAGGGGAGATTTTAAAGTGACCAGTGTGAAAGAAATAGGTCATTACCACAGTGCCAGGACCTGACAGTGTTCCAGTTCTCTTTGAAGCATGGGAAATCAAAGGTGATAAACCAAGTTCAACTCGGGGCTGTGGTGTCCATATTGTGCCAGGCAAGCCCAGCACTGATGGTTGAACCTCATGGGGAAGAGCATGTGTTGGGAGGAGATCCCTTTATTAACTGTTTTATGTTGTTTTCTTCTATATGTTAGAGCTTCACACCCTCTTTTCTGTCTTTGTTGATTTTGGATGGTAGAGAATATCCCTGAAAGCCTTGAGGTCCAACCTGCAGTATTGTCCTTACTTTGGGCCCCCAGTTTATCCCACCCATTCTCTTCTCTTGATTCTCTGAAGGAAGGGTTCATGTGCTCTTTTCATCTTAGTCAATAGTCTTCATATATAATTATTTTATATATAATTGCTATAGATTCTCAGAAATGAGGGTAGAGCTTTTCTTTGAGCAGTTTGAGTGAATTCAGCAGCAAAGTGGCAAGAAATAGTTTCCAGCCAGGAGGGGTTATGTTCCTCCTCTGATTGCCCAGATTCTCTGCTCACAACAGTGGAATAGTCAGTGAGAGGTGCTACTGGCACCCTGCACACACGTCATTTCATGTTATATCACAGTGTACAAACAATCCTCTGTTTAGAAAAAGGGAAAGTATTTTGCACAGAAAAAAAGGAAAAAGACCCATGAAGGTCATCTTTTATCTTTTGTTTTCAGTTGGCTGATGTTAGAATTTTTGTTCTTGACTTGTACTTATAAACCAACCTTGCCAAGGTACTAGTTGTTTGGTTTTTCACTATGATTACCTCTTTCTTCCTCCTGTCTCAACTGCTGACGTTCCTCAATGATTCTAATGTCTATTTTATGGGAAGCAGCTTCCCCATGGGTTTCCTTTTACACACTGCAGGGCTATCTTTATACTTTAAAAAAAAAAAAAAAAAAAGACAAAAACTGTCACTAACTTCGTGGGAGATTTGCAGAAAACCATTTAGCCCACCTTGAACTATGGGTAGATTCCTCATTGTTTTTTTTAAGCTCATTGTAATAAAAGAAATCTAATTCAGCATTATTGTGCTACCTCAAAGGTAAAAATGTTTTAAGGTCTTCTTTTGGTCCTGAGTTCTACACATAGTGTTTGAAATGTCTTTCAATTTTAATTATTTTTAATCATTGGGGTGAATCTTGTTTTAACCTGTTTTACACTTGTATTTTAATCTCAGAAGAATAAGTGATTGGAAAGCAATCAATTCTTGCTCTGTGACATTGAACATATAATTAAAAGACATTAAGAATTAAATCATTGTTTGCCATAAGCAAGGCTGATTTTTTTAAAAAGGAAACTCTAGGGCTCGGCTTCACTCTTGGTTAATAAAGGCTGACAAATCATGTCTGATTTTCTGGTACAATCTTGTGTCATGTGTTTGTCCTCTTATTTCAGGAATCCAGGTTATCATAGTACTCATCTGGCAGATACACTGTTGGGATTAGAATCATCTCTAGATTACTTATAATAACTAATAAAATGTAAATGCTATGTAAATAATTGTATACTGCATTGCTTATGGAATAATGACAAGAAAAAAATCTTTACATGTTCAGTACAGAAACAATCTTTTCCCCAAAAAAAATTTTTTTGGTGGCCGACAAGTACAGGGATCCAAACCCTTCTTGACCTTGGTGTTATCAAAACCATACTCTAACCAACTGAACTAATAGGCCAGCCCCCAAATATTTTCAATCTATGGTTGGTTGAATCCACAGATGCAGAACCCATGGATTAGTAGTGCTGACTGAATATAGAAACAGATTTATTATAAGGAATTAGCTCACAGGATTATGGAGGCAGACAAGTCCCAAGTTTTTCAGGGTAAATCAACAAGCTGGAGACCGAGGAGCGCCTATGGTTTAGTTCCAGTCTAAATCTGCAGGCTGGTAGGATTGAGATCCAGGAAGAGGTAATGTTTCAGTTTGAGTCCAAAGGTAGGATCACAGGATTATGGAGGCAGACAAGTCCCAAGTTTTTCAGGGTAAATCAACAAGCTGGAGACTGAGGAGCGCCTATGGTTTAGTTCCAGTCTGAATCTGCAGGCTGGTAGGATTGAGATCCAGGAAGAGGTAATGTTTCAGTTTGAGTCCAAAGGTAGGAAAAAAGCCAATGTCTCAACACAAAGGCAGTCGGAGGAGAATTTTCTGTTCTATTCAGACCTTCAACTGATTGGATGAGGCCCATCCCCATTAGGGAGGGCAATCTGCTTTACTCAGTCTACCAATTTAAATGTCTCATCCAAAAACACCCTCATAGAAACACTCAGAATAACGTTTGACCAAATATCTGGGCACCTCATGGTCCAGTCAAGTTGAAACATAAAATTAACCATAAAAGCATGGTATTCAAGTTGTTGGGGGTAGTGTATAAGGATATCCAGTATATCCCTTGCCAGGAATATAAAACTCATCAATGACACCCAGCAGAAAACGTCTCCTGACAGTATTCCTTATATCATTTCCTTCTCTTACCATGGCTGTAACCAGAACTAGCAAAGATGCTGTGACAGCCCCCGATACCTACAGTTTCTTTCCAGGTGACCAAAGGAAGCTCATTCTCTAGCAAAGCCATGTTTCCAGTTTGATCTTGCCTTCATTTGGACAGAAGATGCTGCCTGTACAAAAGGGCTGAGTGGTGGGAACATATGAAATACCCCCCTGGGGCCTAAGAAACTGGTAACTGAACCCTCTCAAAGCCAATCTAACCTGGTTTCAAGGCTTTAAAAATTAAACGTGGTTTGGTTTTAGTGGTGGTATTGCTATGACTCAAGAAGTTCCAGAACAATGTCAAGATCATATCCACAGTCTCAGCCTTGAAGAGAAAAGGTTACATAAGGACTTTACTTTCTGGGTTTTTTGTATATGATGGCTGGCCTGTACAGGGATCCAAACCCTTGACCTTGGTGAACCCATGACACTCTAACCAAGTGCGCTAACCAGCCAGCCACCATGACTTTACCTTCTGTGTTAGTATGTTCTAACAAGAAGCTAGAAATTTGTCTCATCAAAGTTACCTGACTCTATTCTCAGTGATCTTAGCAAATCACTTAATTTTATAACAACAGAATTAAAACAGTATTGCTTATAACGTGGAAGGAAATTGGAGTTGTTTCATGAGGTATCACGTTGAGTATGGATTTTGCTTCCTTTACCCATCCCTTCTAAAGATAAATGCCCTATCACAGATGATAGCCAGTGATACATACTGTTACCTTTGGATATGTGGATAAAATGCAGAATGTTAACTAGGAAAATACAGCATAATCAGTTGTGAATTAGATGAGTATTACCAAGTTCTGAATAAGAATTTCATAAATTAAAGTCTGACTCAGCTCATTTGTTCATTGAACAATTCCTGATGACCAGCTGTGGACATTCCTGACACTGTTTAAACTCCAGGAATTAGCAACAGTGATGGTATTGAGGTTCACTAGGAGATTCCCAGACCTTTCCTCCAGTGCTGATGGAGTTTATCCTCCACACTTCCAGACATGCATACATAGCATCGCTGGTCTCCCATTTCAAGGATGACTGTGTTCCCAGTGTCTTTTGTTGCCCTTCCTTGGTCATACTGCTTTTCTCTCTCTCTCGGCTGTCATTGCCTCTTCATAAAATGGGTGGTCTAGACACACAAGTATGCAATGTCCTTCACTGCTTTACTTTGCATCATGTGATTCTGTTTACAGAAACATCCTGGGGGTGCTATAAAAGGAGAAAGGCTAGATTTAAGATTTGAAGGATTCCCCTCAGGTAAGGACTCCTCAGAAACTGTCATCTTTATGCTGGTCATTCTAAGCATGAGAAAGGCTGGCCAGAGATGCCTTTCTGGCCTAGGTACCTTCTGTAATAACAGATGCTAAGAAGCATATTTTTCTGAATGTGACTTTTGCGTGACATTTATACCCCTTCCTCTTTCAGTTCTTCCCATCCAGAAGGACTTGGTCCTATGGGAACTTCTATTCCATAAAACCAGTTATCTGGCTTGTCTTTCAGTACAACGATACTTCAAAAAGTTCATGGAAAGATTAATATTATCTTCTAAATCTGTTTTTCCATGAACTTTTTGAAGTACCCTTGTATACAGTTATGTAGCACCCAGCCCATTTGTACACCACAGGGCAGAAGGCTGGCCAGGCTGGAGTGTGAAACCAGAGGAGGACGGGGAGCTGCCCCAGACACGAGGAAAGGCAGCAGGACCTGACTGCACCAATCTTTCTATCCTTACAGACAGAAGAATGGGCATTTGCGAGTCAGCTCTTAAGGAAGACAGTTGAAATGTAGGGTACAAGCCTTCTTGGCCATGGGCCTACCCTTCCTCCCTCTGTAGAACTGCACTAAGCCAAGGGGCAAAAGTCACTGTGTACGCTGCTGGAAGCCAGGATCCAGCAATCCCCTTCCTGGCCAGGTACTCCAACCCCCAGGACAGGACAGGTTTTTGTCTAGTAAATAGGTAAAAAGGAGAAAGAGCTGAAGTCCAGACTGACCAGATAAACAAACCAGCACTTTATAGCAGAACATCCAATCATGGTCTAACTGGACATTTTCATTTTGAAACTGCTGGCATGGGCATGAGAGGACACCAGCAGCAGACACTCCCTTGCCTGCTGTGGTCACTGTGTGGGCAACTATAGGGGCGGAAGACCTGAGGCTGAGTCTTGACATGCCAGCAGGCAAGGAGGAGGCCTTTGGGACAGATGTGCATCAGTCCTGGGGTGAGTTGGAACCACACTTGGGCAACGGCACTGCAGTTTGCCACTTCTGCTGGCAAGGGCCGGGCTGTCCCTGTGTTGCTTCAAGCTTCTGGTAACCTGTCCCAGGACTCTGCAGCTGGCGCCAAGCCCAGGGTGAGAAATAAGGCCATGCACAGGCTCAGGGCCCCCACCATTCCCAAATCTCTGCCTGGACCCCAGACTAGGGGCTGTTCCCCAGGCAGCTGCAGCCCTGGCATCACTGGGGTACAGAGCTCTTTCCCAACCAAGGTGTAGCTGGATCGGAGGGCACTTGACCCTCAGACCCTGAGCATGGGACACCGCCCCTACCTCGAAACTTGAAATGGTTTCACCCAGCTGGCAGTTCCTGGCTGAGGCCAGCCAGGCAAGGACAGGTTAGGGCCCTCATCCTGTGCCTCACCTTGCCCCTCTGTAAGAAGGCAGCAGGTTTATAGAGGGGCATCCACCCCTGTTGCCCCTGGCTTTGCCTGCAGGCCTTTACCTACCTGGGCAGGGCCAATGCCCAACTATAATAGAGGGGCTGGTGTGGTCTCTGCCCGTGTGCTCACTTCAAGCCTTGTATTGCAGCAAAAGCAGCCCCCACTCCCTGACACAGAGCTGGCCTTAGAAATGAAAATCAGGGAGGACTAGCCTCGCTTTGAGGAACTGGTATAAGGACCAGCTTCACAACATGCAGGCAAGGGCACATTAAGAGTGAGGGGGTGGGGCCCACTGAGACCAGGCAGGCTTCCAGCACAATAGGAATGTCTCTGCTGGCCCCTCTGGGCTCGGCGCTGCCTAGACATGCCAGGTACAGGGTGTGCATGTTCAGGACGTTCTGGGAATCACATCCACCCTGCCCCCTTGGGATCCTTTTCTTTGTAATTTTCCCATCTTTTGTTCTGGAACAAACTATAGGAATGACTTGCAGCCAGGTCCTCCCTGCATGGCCCACATCCTGGGGCTATGGGGCTTGTGGGGTTGTGGAGCTGTGGGTGGAATTTTCAGAGACCTGAGTCCTGCCCCTGCCCTGTGGGAACATCATGTTTCCAACTCGGAGCTGCATGTCCAGCCCTCCAGCACTGGGGGCCATGGGAAGACGCCAGGCCAAAGGGGGTGGGGAGTGAGCGAGAACAGTCAACCGGATTAAGGAACAGGCAGGGAAGGGGGTTCCTATAGATGTCTGATCCCAGAACAACTTTACCCACCCCCCAGGCCTGGGCCCTGATGGAGAGAAGCGCTCCCTCGATCCCCAGCCAGTGCTTCATGGAAGGGACAGAGAGGGGTAGGGGAGCAACGGCCCGCCCACATATACGCCATGGCCCTCCCTATGATCTCAATCTCAACAGCAGAGTCTCCTCTCGACCTAATCAGACTCTCACCCCCTCCACCTTTAGGCATCCTCTTGGGGGATCAGCAGCCCATCCACATATACGCCATGGCCCTCCCTATGATCTCAATCTCAACAGCAGAGTCTCCTCTCGACCTCATCAGACTCTCACCCCCTCCACCTTTAGGCATCCTCTTGGGGGATCAGCAGCCCATCCCCTGTCAGGGGCCTAGGGACCTACATCCTAGGGATAAGGTGTCTGCTGAGTATCTCCTCTCCATCCTTCATCTCCAGGACCTCACAGTGCTTGCTGCCCTGTCCTCTAACCCCTTGCACCCCTGCCCCCTCAGGAGTGACTTCACCTTGTTTTTAGGGAGAAAACAGAAGCAAAGGGTCAGAAACTCCAGGCTCCCTCTTTGCCCCCCAACATCCTCCTTTATCTTCTGCCCCATTGTTCTGCTCCCTTCGTGGCAAAAACCTTGAGACTTGCCTGCAGTTGTCCATGCCCCTTCCTCACCTCCCATTCTCTCCATAGCCCACTGTGACTTCTGTTGACAGAACCAGTGCAAAAGCCAGCTCTCTGGAATCTCTGCAGAGTTCAACATGGTTGACTCCGCCCTCCCGCTTCAAGGACCACCTTCTTGGGAAACATCCAACTTTCCTGGTTTTCTTCCACCGCTCGTTCTCATTCTCACCTCTGTTACCAGCTTTAACCGAGACTACTGTTAAATGTCGGCATGGACCAGGGCTCCACTCTGGGCTCTCCTCTCTCTCTCTCTCTCTGAATCATCATTCTCTGCAACACATGTCTGCAAGATATATTTTCCTATTTTTCTCCATGCTTATATAATCACAAATACATATATACACATTCCTACAGAGTGGTTTGTCTTTGTTGTACATATTTAGATCATCTCGTACACACTTTTCTGCATCTTACCTTTCTCACTCATCCCAACTTTGTGGTAGGCCCTACAAATCAAGTGGTATTATTTTAGTTCCTTTTGGGATTTTCTTGGAAGCTGGCCAGTATGGGGATCTGAACCCTTGACCTTGGTATTATCAACATTGTGCTCTAGTTCCTTCTTTTTGATGGCAACATAAAACCTGCGCACAATTTTTTTGATACTCCTCTCACGAAAGGTGGAGTCTGATTTCTCTCTCCTTAAATATGACTCAGACTTAATGACTTTACTCATGTTGAATAAAATGGGACAGAAATGACACTGTGCGACATCTGAGTTTAGGTTAGAAAAGGCAATACAGTTTCCACCTGGTTTACTCTCTCTTGAGACAACCATACTTGGAACCTAGTCACCAACTCGTGAGGAAGGCCAGAGTACATGGAGAAGCCACATGTGAGTGTTCCAGCCCCAGCTCAGTTCTGAGGTGACAGCTAGCCTCAAATGCGAGACTTCAAATGAGGAACCTCTAGATGATTCCAGCCTTCAAGCTGCCCCAGCTGATGCAACACAGAAAAGATGTTTCCATTGAATCCTACCAAAATGGCAGATTTGTGAGCAAAATAAATGTTGTTTTAAGCCTCTAAATTTGGGGTAATGTTATACAGAATAGTAACTAGAATAGTGTGGAGGTTCCAAAATGTCTCCAACCATACCCTTGTAGATGGTCCATTACTTTGCAGGGTTTTTTTTCCCCATTATACATGATACAGCAATAAATATCCCTGACCATATAGTTCACATCTCAGTGCTTTTATTTCTGTGAGGGGTCTTCAAAAGTTCAGGGAAAATGTGTACTATGAAAAAACTATGCATGGATTTCAAAAATGTTTTGCACCAAAATAAACCTGTACTAACCTGTTCAACATGTCTGAACAGGATCTAGTTTGAGGCACTAAGAAGGATAAGACATCAATTTGAAAAGAGCTCCTATCAGAGCAACATGAGTTCTGCTAAAATTGAAACAAGAACAAACATCAAATTTATGGTGAAGCTTGGGTGGAAGAATGTTGAAATCATTGATGCTTTACAAAAATTTTATGGGGAAAATGCCCCAAATAAATCAGCAGTTTACAAATGGATAAATCATTTTAAGAAGGGACAAGTCAATGTTGAAGATGAATCCTGCAGCAGCAGACCATCCACATCAATTTGCAAAAAAAGTTAATCTTGTTTGTGCCCTAATTGAAGAGGACTGACAATTAGCAAAAACAGTAGCCACCACCATAGACATCTCAATTGGTTCAGCTTACACAGTTCTGCCTGAAAAATTACAGTTGAGCAAACTTTCCATTCCATGAGTGCCAATATTGTTGTGCCCAGGTCAGCTGCAAAGAGCAGAGGTTTCAATGGAAATTTTAAATAAGTGGGATAAAGATCCTGAAGCATTTCTTCGAAGAATTGTAACAGGAAATGAAACATGACTTTACCAGTAAGATTCTGAAGACAAAGCACAATCAAAGCCACAGCTAAGGAGAGGTGGAAGTGGTTCAGTCAAAGCAATGGTAGACCAATCAAGAGCAAAGGTCATAGCAACAGTTTTGGGAGATGCTCGAGGCATTTTGCTTGTTGATTTTCTCAAGGGCCAAAGAATGATAACATCTGCCTATTATGAGAGTGTTTTTTTTTTTTTGAGTTATTTATCAGATATTTTATTTTATTTTATTCTATTTTTTTTTTATTTTGTCAATATACAATGTAGTTAGTTATTGTGTCCCATCACCAAAACCTCCCTCGCTCCTCCCTGAGAGTGTTTTTCAGAAAGTTGGCCAAAGCTTTAGCAGAAAAACACCCAGAAAAGCATCACCAGAGAGTCCTTCTCCACCGCAACAATGCTTCTCATTTCTCTCACCAGACAACTTTGTGAGAGTTTCAATGGGAAATCATTATACATTCACCTTACAGTCCTGATGGCTCCTTCTGACTTCTTTTTGTTTCTTAATCTTAAAAAGTCTTTAAAGGGCAACCATTTTTCTTAAGTTAAAGTAAAAACAACTTCATTGACATGCTAAATTCCCAGGACCCTCAGTTCTTTAGGGGTGGACTAAATGGCTGATATCATCAGTAACAAAAGTGTCTTGAAGTTGATGGAACTTATGTTGAGAAATAAGGTTTATATATTTTATTTTTATCTTTTCTTTCTTTTTTTTTTTTTTCCTTTTTTGTCTTTTTTCGTGTCCGGCAACGGATCGCAACCCTCAGTGTCGCGCCCATACTGGACTGGGACCAGCAACGGGATCGCGACCCTCGGTGTTGCGCCCGCACCTCGCTCAGCCAGTGAGCGGGAACCGGTCTGTATGTGGGATCCGAACCCTCAGCGGGAGCGCCGCTGCACTTCCCAAGCGGCGCACTGTAGCAGTGCGCCACCGGGCCGACCCCTTTATCTTTTATTTCTTTATTTTTTTTAGTTTTGTGGATTTTTTTTTTTCTTTTTTGGGGGGGGTTGATTTTCTTTGTGGTTGGCTGGCACAGGGATCCGAGCCCTTGACTATTTTATTTTTATCTTTTAAGTCCATTTTTCCATGAACTATTTGAAGTCTCCTTGTATAAGTGAGAATCCCATGATTGGGATTATAGTTGTAGAGCCCAAAAGTATATGCATTTTTATTTTTCTGGAGTTTGCCAAATTTCTTTCCAAAAAGGCTATAGCCAATCTGACCTCTGCCAACAATGTTTGGAAGCATCCCTTCCCTCAAATCCCCCAAAGCAAGAGTTGGTACAGGTCTTTTTAACTTTTTGCTGGTCTGCTGGGAATAAAGTGACTTATCTCATTGTTACTCTTTCTTTAAAAAAATTAATAGACTTTATTTATTTATTTATTTATTTTTTTAAAAGATGACTGGTAAGGGGATCTTAACCTTTGACTTGGTGTTGTCAGCACCATGCTCATCCAGTGAGCAAACCGGCCATCCCTATATGGGATCTGAACCCGTGGCCTTGGTGTTATCAGCACCGCACTCTCCCGAGTGAGCCACAGGCTGGCCCCAATAGACTTTATTTTTTAGAGCAGTTTTAGGTTCACAGCACAATTGAGTAGAAAGTACAGAATTCCCATATACCCTTACCCACACACATTCACAGCTTCCCCCACTATCAATATCCCACATCAGTGTGATATACTTGTTACAATCAATGAGCCAATGTTGACACACCATCAACCAATATCCACAGTTTATGTAGGGTTCATTCTTTGTGTTGTACACTATCTTTGTCTGTTCAGGCTGCTATAACAAAATACCACAGACTGGGTTGCTTACAAACAACAGAAATTTATTTCTCAGTTATGGAGGCCGGGAAGTCCAAGATCAAGATACTGGTAGATTCAGTGTCTGGTGAGGACCCTTTTCCTGATTCATACATGACACATGGTTAAAGGAGGCAAGGCAGCTCTCTAGGGCCTCTTTTACAAAGACTCTAATCCCATTCATGACGACAGAGGCCTATCCAAAGGCTCTGCCTCCTAATACCATAAACTAGGGATTAAGTTTTAAATATGAATTTTGGGGAGACACCAACATTCAGACCATAGCATATATTGGCTTGACAAATGTATAATGACATGCATCCACCATTATCATATCATACAGAGTAGTTTTGCTGCCCTAAAAATCCTCTGTGCTCCACCTATTTTTTTTCTCACTCCCTCCAAACATCTGGTAACCACCGATTTTTTTACTCTCCCTATAGTTTTGCCGTTGTTACGTTTTTTACCTTGATTTGCATTCCTTGCCTTCTAATGAATTTAAATATCTCTTCATGTTAGAGGTTCTATTGGTTGCCTCCTAATACCTTTTTCTCCTTCTTTGCTAACTGATGGAGTTTGGATGTGTTGTCCCCTCCAAAACTCATGTGGAAATTTGATCTCCAATGTGGCAGTGTTGGAAACTGATTGAGTCATGGGGGTGGATCCCTCACGAATTGATTAATGCTCTCCCTGGGGGAGGAGGGATTAATGAGTGAGTTCTCTCTCTACTAGTTCCCGTGAGAGCTCATTGCTTAAAAAGACCCTGGCACCTTCTCTCTCTCTCTTGCTCTCTCTCTCTCTTGCTTCCTCTCGCCATGTGATCTGCTTATACCCGCCGGTTGCCTGCCACTTTCCACCATGAGTAGAAGCAGCCTGAGGCCCATGCCAGATGCAGCTGTCCCAGAATCGTAAGCCAAATAAAACCTCTTTTCCTTATAAATTACCCAGTCTCAGGCATTCTGTTATAGCAACACAAATGGACTAAAACAGAAAATTGGTACCAAGAAGTGGGGTGTTGCTATACAGATACCTGAAAATGTGGATGCAGCTTTGGAACTGGGTAATGGGCAAAGGTTGGAGGAGTTTGGAGGACTGAGAAGAAGACAGAAAGAAGAGGGAAAGTTTGGAATGTCTTAGAGACTTATGTGGTGGCGAGCAGAATGCTGTTAGAAATGTGGACAGTAAAGGCCATGGGGGGGGTGAGGTCTCAGAAAGAAATGAGGAACTTATTGGGAATTGGACGAAAGATCACGCTTGCTACACCATAGCAAGGAACCTGGCTGCATTGTGTCCATGCCCTTGGACTTTGTGGAAAGTGGGACTTAGAGTTGTGAACCAGAGCGTTTGGCAGAAGAAATTTCTAAACAGCAGAGCATTAAGAAAGCTGCATGGTTGCTTTTAAGAGCCTACTCTGAGTTATGGCAGCAAAGACATGATGTAAAGCCAGAAATTAAAAGGGATGCAGAGAGTAAAGTTTTGGAATATTTGCAGCCTGGCCATGTGGTAGAAAAGTAGAGAGCATGCAATGGTGCAGCCCAGCGACTATTAGCTAAGAAGATTAGTACAAAGGAAAGGGATTATCAAGAGAAGGAGAAAAAGGCCCTGAAGGCATTGCAGAAGCCTCTGAGGCCAACCGTTCCATTTCAGGCCCAAAGGCCTAGGAAGACAGAATGGTCTTGGGGAAAAGGCCCGAGGCACCCTCCATGGGCTTGCTGCCCAGGGCCACCTTGAGAAGCTGCTTCCAGCACCAGCACCCCAGCTGCTTTGGCTGCTCCAGCTGTGGCTAAATTGGCTCCAGGTGTGGCTGAACCCGCAGCTTTGGAAAATACCAGCCAGAAGTCTTGGCGGTGTCCATGTGGTGTTAGGTCTGCAGGCTCATAGAATGCCAGAGCTGGGGAGGCTTGGGAACCTCCACCTAGATTTCAAAGTATGTACGGAAAAGTCTGGGGGCCCAGGAAGAGATCTGTCACAGGGGTGGAGTCACCGCAGACAGCCTTCGCTAGAGCAATGCCAAGCAGAAATGTGGGGTCAGAGTTGCAGCAGAAAAACCCCAACAGCGCCATGCCTAGTGAAACTATGAGAGCAGGAATGCCATGGAGACCCCAGACCCGTGGAGCTACCAGAGTGGAACACCAGCCTGGGAGAGGTGAAGTGTGGCCTGAGACCTGGAAAGCCATAGGAGCGGAGCTGCCCAAGGACTTGGGGACCCAACCCCCACACCAGTGTGCAGTCGAACATGTAATCAAGGTACCTGATTTGCCAGCCTTGCGACTTAATGCCTGCCCTGCTGGGTTTCAGACTTGTTTGGGACCTGTTTTTCCTTTCTTCTGGCCTATTCCTCCCTTTTGGAATGGGAATGTATGCCCAGTGTCTGTTCCACCATTGTGTCTTGGCAGTAGATAAATTTGGTTTTGTTTTTCAGGTTCACAGCTTGAAGGACTTTTGCTTTTGGTCTCAGATGAGACTTTGGACTTTGGACTTTTAAGTTGGTGCTGGAACAAGCTAAGACTTTTGGGACTGTTGGGATAGAATGCTTGTATTTTGTATGTGAGAGGGACATGAGTTTTGGGGGGCCAGGGGCGGAATGATGGAGTTTGGGTGTATTGTCCCCTCCAAAACTCATGTGGAAATTTGATCCCCAGTGTGGCAGTGCTGGAAACTGATTGAGTCATGGGGGCGGATCCCTCATGAATGGATTAATGGTCTCCCTGGGGGAGGGGAGATTAATAAGT
>NW_007726314.1:223586-251855 GCF_000696425.1 Galeopterus variegatus | reverse complement strand
CTCGCTCTATTAGTTCCCGTGAGAGCTCGTTGCTTAAAAAGACCCTGGCACCTCCTCTCTCACTCTTGCTTCCTCTCGCCATGTGATCTGCTTGTACCCACCGGCTGCCTGCCACTTTCTACCATGAGTAGAAGCAGCCTGAGGCCCGAGCCAGATGCAGCTCTCCCAGAATCGTAAGCCAAATAAACCGCTTTTCCTTATAAATTACCCAGTCTCGGGTATTTCTGTTATAGCAACACAAACGGACTAAAACACTAAGAAACCCCAATTTTATCCAGGTTGGCAAGTGTCCAGTACTAAGTAATGGACCAATCTTGACCTCATTTCCTGACTTCTCAGCCTCTTTGCACCTAGGGACAGCCATAGCTGACCCAAGTTTGGTCAATGAGAAATAAATGGAAGTCTGTTGGGGGTTCTGGGAAGATATTTGCTTACCTGATGAAGGGGAAAGGTGTAGCTGGTGCCAATAGTGATGTGATATCTGAAGAATATTTGAAGAATTTGAATAGTGATGTGATAATATCTGAAGAAAATGCAGATATCTTGCAATGCTGGGGCCATAAGCATGAGGACAGAAGCCAACATGTTGAGGATGGTGATGGGAGGGTCCAAAGGGCTGTTTCTATATGTAACAGAAACAAGTGGTTGTGTCCACAAAAGGACATGTAAAGGAACATCCACGGTAGCTATGTTCATGGTAACCAAAATCTGGAATCAACCTAGATGCCTTCAACAGATAAATGAATCAATAACTTATGGTAAGTCATATAATGGAATATTATACAGAAATAAAAAAGGAGCAAACTACCACTATATACAATAACATGGATGAATCTCACAGACATAACTTTGAATTTAAAATGTCAGACACGAAAGAATATATGTTGCATGATTCCATTTATATGATATGAAGAGTCATCTCTATTTACCACAGCCCTGAGTTCAGTATATCTTGAAAATTGCAATTAATTTTGTTAAAAGATAAACTTAGGCTCATAAAAAAATTGAAGAGTTTATTTGAGCAGCCAGAGATTCATGAATTGGGCAGCACCAGACTGCAGGTGGTCTAGCACTCTGCTGAGGCATGGGATGGTGGTAGCAGAGAGAGATTTCTGTAAGATGTTCACAGAAGCAAGAAAAAGAAAATATACTTGATTGGTCAGAGTGGAAAGTCCCGGGTTAGAGGTTAGCTGGCATTTCTGGTTGGTAAAGTCTCTATTTTTGTTTTATTCTTCACATTGGGCTTCAGTTTTCTTATGTAGGAACCTAAAGTGTTGGATCTGTCTCAGCCTGATGGCCTCTCAATTAAAAATTTTTAAACAATTTTTTTTTTTTTCTTTTAAAAAGATGACCGGTAAGGGGATCTTAACCCTTGACTTGGTGTTGTCAGCACCACGCCCAGCCAGTGAGCGAACCGGCCATCCCTATATGGGATCCGAACCCGGGGCCTTGGTGTTATCAGCACCTCACTCTACCGAGTGAGCCACCGGGCCGGCCTATATGAAGTTTTTAAATGGGTAATATTTATCTATGACAACAGAAGTCAGAATAGTAATTACCTCTGCAGGAGAGGTAATAAATGGGAGGGCATGAGGTTACCTCTAGGGTGAGGAGTGGTTAACCTTGGGTGAGATGGCTGTCTTCTCTGGAGGCTCTTTACCAGAAAGAGACACAACTGAGAGTTGAGATCTGGACCACACAACACACCATGAATTTAGTACATCATTTCATTTGTTCATATCTTATCATTTAATAATATTGTGTAGGTTTCATGTTCTTTCTTTAGTAAGATTTTATAGATTTCCCACCTGGTACAATTCTATACTTTTCTTAATGAATTTATTCCTAAATATCTTATCACTTTTGTTGTTAATTAAGTATTTTTCTATTTCTATTTTTAGGAGCTTATTTGTAGCAAATGTTTTTATTTTTAAATCTACTTTTCTTGGGCTGAGCCCGTGGCGCACTCGGGAGAGTGCTGCGCCGGGAGTACAGCGGCAGCGCTCCCGCAGCGGGTTCAGATCCTATATAGGGATGATCGGTGCGCTCACTGGTTGAGCGCGGTGCGGCCGGTGTCAAAAAGGACAAAAAAAAATCTATTTAACATTTTATCTTATTATTGTAATAGTTTTTAAGAAAGTCCTTTGGATTTTTCTCGATTTACAATCATGGCATTAACTAAAAGATAGTTTAATGTCTTTCTTTCCAATATTTATAACATTTCATTTTCTTACTACCTTTGCTAGAGTTCTAAGGCAATGTATAATAATAGTGTTGGTGCATCCCTGTCTAGTCCTGATTTTTTAAAAAGTGGTTTTAGTATCTGGTGTACACGGACTTATGGTTATTTTAAATTTTATATAGTTTTCATGAAGTGTTCCTTTCTTTGTTAGATAATGAGCCTTTTTATTTTGCTCAATACCTATCACTCTTAAATCCTGCCTTTTCTGATGTCACATAACTATTCCTATTTTCTTCTAGTTTGCGCTGTCCTGATCTCTCTCTGCCTATTCCTTTATTTCAGCTTTTCCTTTTCTTGTGGCCTCAAGTATCTTACAAACAGCATGTGGCTGGGTTTTGTCTTTCTTAGTCTCTAGCTCTTTAAAGGGGGTTCAGGGTGTCCTTATTTACTGTGATAAAGATGATTAGTTTTGCTCTTTCCATAATTACTTTATGTTTATTATTTTTTACCTTATGGTTTTATCTTATAATTCAATTGACCTATATGAAAATATTGTTTTTGTAGGGCCGGCCCGGTGGCTCTTTCTTTTGATTAAGCTCTCATTCATTTAATTTTTCCTTTTGGTAATTTGGAAATTCTACTATTTTTCTCCCATTCCATTAGTGGTTACCATTCCTCTCCAGGCATGACAATTGTCCCTTGGCTGGGCATAGGTGTGCCTGCATTATGGGGGAGAGTTAGAGGCCATCTGGCCCTTCCTGCTTAGTATGTAACTTGTTTTTATTTAATTTGCAGCCTTGTATCATGGTGTCTTTCTCCTTGGAGAAAAGAAATTGCCGTGATTTTCATCCTAGCTGGGAATGTGGTCAGCCCCTCACATCTGTGGACACAGCTTTTTCTTCATGTAATGAAAGTTTTCTTCTGTAATTCGGCTACTTGGTGCCCCTATTTTGGCTGTCCCTTTTTCTCTTTCTGGAGAAAAATCCTGTTGTTTGCACATCAGGATTCCTGGACTTGCCCTCCAAATCTTTGGTCTCTTCCCTTACACTTTAAGCTCTGTGCATCTCGGGCCGGCCCGGTGGCTCACTCAGGAGAGTGCGGTGCTGATAACACCAAGGCCCCGGGTTCGGATCCCATATAGGGATGGCCGGTTCGCTCACTGGCTGGGCGTGGTGCTGACAACACCAAGTCAAGGGTTAAGATCCCTTACCGGTCATCTTTAAAAAAAAAAAAAATAAGCTCTGTGCATCTTTCCCTTGAGTTCTCAGCTATTCTATTAGATCCAAGTGCCTTCTTCATACCAAAGTTGTTCTTTCCTTAGGGTCTTGGCACTTGCTGTCCTTTGACAGGAATGGCTTCCCCTAGATCTTTCCCTGCTCAGCCAATGCCTTTGGGTTGATCCTAGCTTAGACGTCCCCTTCTTAGAGACACCTTTTCTGCTGCCTTGGACATAAACACCGTGCTCTGCACATCAGCTTGTTTCCTTTCCTTCATTGTGGTCACACTGCCCATAATTATGTTATTTGTTCTTTTACTGTCTGTTGTATTCACTCTTTGCCCCTCCCCCCCCCCCCCCCCCCCCTCCCCGAACTGAAAGACAACAAACCCGCCGAGGAGTGCGGTCAGCCCAGGTGTGGACCGCCCTGGCAGCGACAACACCACCAGCAGCTCGCGTACCCGCTCTTCGCCCCCCCCCCCCCCCCCACTGGACAGAAATCCCATAATTTGTTACATTCTTGTAGTGTCCATTCTTGTCCAGCCCCAGTATCTAGTTCGGGTCAGCCCTTGTAAGCACTTGTGGAAGAAATAGAAGAGTGAATTAGTGCTAGAACTTGTCCCAGGGCGTCCCTGCCTTGTCTTGCCTCCCACCCCATACGTAGGAGCACTGGAATGGGAGATTAGGTGGGGCGAAGAAGGTGGAGTGGTGGCTTATCCCTAAGGACCTGAGTGACTGAGGCTTGTTGGGCCTTTATTCAGCAGCCACTGAAGGTCCTGAAGCTATAGGCAGGGAACAGGAGCATGAACTGGGCCAAGCTTCCCAGTAATCCTGCTGGTTGTGGGAGGCCTTTTGGGTCTGACCGAGGCTAGCCTTGACCTAGGGCATTCTCATCCTGCCCAGCCTTTCGCCACCCCATTTTATTTTTCTCCACAGTACTACCCACTTAACACCACATGGCTTTCTTTTTATAGTCAGTCAACTATATTTCTGGAGCTTACTTGGGTTTGAGGTGCTCAGGATACACATGAACAAAAACAGATTCTCACCTCACAGAGATTTCTCATTCTAGTGTGGGGAACCAGGTGATGCCATATAAGGAGGTGGAGACTGCACATGGTGTGATATGTGAGGAACTTTGGGAGGTTGAGCAATGGGGCTGGAGACCAACAGAGGAGATGCAGTCAGAGAGGTAATGAGGAACCCTGGGGTTCCTGCTGGCTTTGGCTTTTCCTTGGGTAGGGGCAACTGTAGGATTATCAGCAGGGCATGAGGGGATCTGACATGTATTCACAGACTGATGTATGGTGAGCAGACTGAAGGTGGCAAAGGCAGCATCAGGAGACTAGGAGGCAGCTGTGACATTGCCTTGGGGAGAGGTGGTGGTGCTTTGGGCTTGGTGGAAGCCATATACATGGCAAGAAGTAATCTCATTCTGGGTAAATGATGCTGATGGAGGCAGCAGAACTTCCTGGCGCATTGGATGTAACAGTGATAGAAAATAGTCAACGGTACTCTGAGGCACTTGGCCTGAGCAATAAGGACCAAGCTGCCATAACCTCATCTGGGGGAGGTGGGATGGAGTGGGTTTGGGGGAGCCAGAACTAGGGTGGCTTCTGAGATGCCATTGACTGGAAGTCTACTTGGCAGCTGGACATCGAATCTGGCATTCAAGAATAGTCTGGACTGGACAAACACCTTTGGGAGTGATTGACATGTAGGTGGCATTTGAAGCCATGAGCCTGAGCCTGGATGAGATTAGATTAGGGAGTGAGTGTAGACAGTGAGAAGAGGCAAAGATGAGCAACTGATGAGATCGAAGGAAATCAGGAGGACATGGAGCCCTGGAAGCCCAGGAAAGGTGCTCCCAAAAGAGATCAGATCAGCTGGTCACAAGAAGTTTCTCCTGCCCACCTCCATAGGAGCAGGGTTATTGTGTTTTTTTGTTTGTTTGTTTTGTTTTTTGCTGTTTTTGCTTACTGCTGTATTTCCAGCACAGAAGTGCTAAATAAATACTTCTTAAACAGTGTATGGGTGACTCCACCCTTCTGCAAATGCCCAGTACACAGGGGCTATAATATGGGTCTCCTTTATAGAAAGAGCAGAGATCAGGTAGGGAGGCTCTGTCCATTCACCCCCTCTTTTGCCTTTCTCAGCTACCCTGACATTCACTCAGGTGAGAGCTTGTCTGGCCAATACAGGCCCCAGGACAAATGAGCCTCAGACAATCCTGTGGTGTGGAGCTTGGTCTGTCCATTCACCCCCTCTTTTGCCTTTCTCAGCTACCCTGACATTCACTCAGGTGAGAGCCTGTCTGGCCAATACAGGCCCCAGGACAAATGAGCCTCAGACAATCCTGTGGTGTGGAGCTTGTGACCTGGGTTGGGCACTGGGTCATCCATCAGTTCACAGAGGACTCTACAGCCACTCCTCTATGTCTAGTCATTTGTCCACCCATCTACATGCAGTCATCAGTCCATATGTCTATATAACCATTCCTTTGTCCATCATCTACAACCACTCTTGTCCATCTCTCTGTCTATTCACTTCCAGTCCTCAGTCCATTCATCTGCCAGAATAACTAATTTCTCAGTTCCCCATAGACTGCCTTCAGTGTTAGCACTGAAATTCCCGCATCCTGGGAAATCCCTTAGTCCCGGCAAACCAGAACAGTTGGTTGATCCACCTATCTTCCAGGCATCCCGCAGTCCAACCACTGGCCCACAGACCGTCTGTCTCCCAAACCACCCGTCCGACCTCTTGGCCACCCTCCCCAATGGAGGGCAAAGCTCCGCCCTCTCTCTGGCACCGCCCCATTTCCCGCCCCTGCCGGAAGCCGCCTCAGCGAATCCTGACACCTTAGCAACAGCGCATTTCAGGCCGCCCAGTCCGCGTGCGCTGCTCTCGGTGCAAACCAATACCGAGGGGCGCCGGGAGCGAGGCGCGGGGGGCGGGGCTCGGCGCGGCCGCAGCCATTTTGGTGCGAGAGAAACAATAGGACGGAAGCGCCGCGGGACCGGACTGAGGCCGCAGGTAATGCCTGCTTCGCCGTACCTATAATCCTGCCGCCCCTGGAGCTTTGAGGACGGGTTTTTCTGAGGAGTTGGGGCGGCGGGGACTCTGGTCATTGGGGGTCTCCCTGGGTTTTTTGGTGAGGCGGTCTCCTGCGATCATCGTGGGGGAGGTCTCCCTGGGTCTTTGTGGAGCCGGATTTCCCCGAGTCATTTGGGAGGGGCATTGTTTTTTCAGGTCATTGGGGAGAGATCTCCCCTGGTTTGGGGGGCAGGGTCTTCTCCGGTCATTGAGGAGGTCTCCCCGGGTCTTTGGCGGGGCAAGATCTCCCGTGTCATTGATGGGTCTCCCTAGTTTATGGGCAACCACGATCTCCCCGGTTATGGGGGAGGTGGTCTCCCTGGGTCATTGGGTTGGGGGGCGTCAGTCCAACGCCTCAGGTATTGATACCTGGGGCCGGCAAATGGGCACCCATTTTGGATGTTGAATGCCGGTTGGGCCTGTAAGCCGGTGTTCGAAGGGGGATGTGCACACCTTATTATCGAAAAAAAGTTTTTAAAAATGGGTTAGAAGATGTCTTCTTTAAGTGATGTTTTCACCGTGAGTGGAGCTTTTATTTCTTTAATATTTGATTACAGATTTTTTTTGACAAAAATTTGTTTTTGTCTTTTACATCCAAATGACTTGTTTCATTTAGGATTTTATTCGGTTTCATATGTTAGAAAAGCTGCATTAGCAGAAAAATGAGTGAAAATAAAATGTAGAAACCAGTAAAGTCTAGTGCTCTTAAATACCGGGGGAAATAGAACTAGTCACTTCTTGGAATGAAACATTTTAGTAGCAAAATGTACATAGAACAAGAATAAAATAAAGTCATTTTGAAGAATAGTTTTTTTTATCAGTACTGAAAGTTTTGAAAAGTGTTAACAAGAATTTCACACATCACCAGTTTCATGATTTTCTTTTTATAAAGGACCATGATTACAGTAATTTTGTTGAATTCTAGTATTTAAAATGCTGTATTTGCATTTGTAGTGTAACATTTAAAGTGAGCTAAGATGCTTATTTATATAGGTTGTTGCTGTGGGGTTTGGATAATTGCATCCTGTAACTTGGTGTTAAGTATTTAAAGAGAAGTTTCAAGGTGGTGGTAACTTTAGCGGCTATGGGAATTAGAAATGGTAAAATGAATACTTCTATCATATTTGACATAAGAGGCCAGTTGATTGCCTAGTAACTTTTTCTTTGGGGAAAATGTTAGTTGGACTTGCTTTGTGACTTTTAGAGAAGAATTCACAGGCATCGTTAGAAATCAAGTGGATGAGAACTAGGACTAGAGTTGATACAGTAGTAAAAACCAGTTTAGCAGATGTAATAGACTCTTTTTGTGCTTGGAAGCTTCCTTAGTGACAGACAAGTACACTGTATACCACCCGGTATCTGTCTGAGCAGTGGAGTGTGCCAGGAAGGAGCAACTGCTGAGTGATGAACCCTAGCTAGTCTCCCTTGCAAAGGGATGGCAGAACCTTCCATAAGCTCCAGAGATGTCACTGGTGTCTAGGCAACAGGGATGAGCCTGAGCCTCCCTGAGGCCAGCTTGCTGAGGTGAAAATTTTCCATTGTTTGGCTCATAGAGAGGATGCTGTGGGGAAGAATTTTCCCTTTAAGTGTAGTTATTTTACCTAGTTGGGTAATTGTCTTAAACAAAACATTTTCTTTTCTCTTTCTTTTTTTTTTTTCCACTGGTAAGGGGATCGCAACCCTCGGCAAGGTGTTGACGGCCATCCCTATATAGGATCCAAACCTGTGGCCTCCGCGTAGCGCCACACTCTCCCGAGTGAGCCACGGGGCTGGCCCTTAAACAAAACATTTTCATATAGTAGAAAGTAAGCAAATGATTACTCTTGTGATTACATTTTAAAGTGTGTTTTTGTTTTTGAATGAGTTATATTTCTGCCTGTTTGCATACTGTGTAGTAAAAGTAAAAAGTAGTAGTAGTGTTTTGCAGTATGTATATATATATATATATACAGTGTGTGTGTGTATATATATATATACAGTGTGTATGTATATAGTATAACGTATATATATATATGCATTATACTATTTTTAAAATATATATACACACAATAAAATTCACTACTTTAAATTGGATAACCAACACTGTAAACAAGATAAAGTACATCTCTACCACCCCAAAATTTCTTTGTGTCTCTTTATAATCAATTTCCAATTCCCATCCTCATTCCCTAGCAAATGCTGATCTTCTTTCTATTACTCTATTTTGCCTATTCTAATATTTTACATAAAATTTTTCTATTAAAAGAGTAACAAATGATATGATAGGTAGTCTTTTGTTTCTGGGTCCTTTCATTTAGCACAATGCTTTTGATATTCACTAATGTTATTCTGTGTACCAATAGTTCGTTCTGTTGTATGGATACACCATAATTTTTTTTTTTTTTTTTTTTTTTTTTTTTTTTTTTTTTTTAGTGGCTGGCCAGTACAGGGGTATGAACCCTTGACCTTGGTCGGCACCACGCTCTGAATGAAGTAACTGGCCAACCCGTTTACAGTATGTTCTGATGGTAAGGAAAGTGTCCTTTTCCTTCAAAATTGAATTTAGAGTCCACCTCAGAGTTTGAAGGAAAAGACAGTCTGCCAAGATGACATGCAGTTGCTTTGGGTCTGTCACATATCGCCAGCTTCAGCAGTTAACCAGCTCCCAGTCAGTCTTGTTTTATCCACACTCAGTGTCTCCCTCCCCCGACTCACTACCCCACCTTAAAAAAAAAAAAAGAAACAAACAAAATCTGAATTTTTTTTTTAAAGATGACAAGTAAGGAGATCTTAACCCTTGACTTGGTGTTGTCAGCACCATGCTCAGCCAGTGAGCGAACCGGCCATCCCTATATGGGATCCGAACCCGTGGCCTTGCTGTTAATCAGCACCGCACTCTCCCGAGTGAGCCACGGGCCGGCCCAGGTAAGGGGATCTTAACCCTTGACTTAGTGTTGTCAGCACCATGCTCACCCAGTGAGCAAACCAGCCATCCCTGTATGGGATCCGAACCCGTGGCCTTGGTGTTATCAGCATCACACTCCCAAGTGAGCCACAGGCCGGCCCAGAAAACTGAATTTTTAAGGAAGCATATCCCAGAAATGTTATTTTACCCATAAATATTTCATTGTATCTATCTCTGAGATACAAAGAGCTAGCCATGGGATCTATCATACCATTGTTCTGCCTAAAAAAAAACAATAATTCCTTAGTTTTTTTTAAATAACGTCATCAGCTTTTGCTGATCACTCCCTGTACTTGAGAACTTTTGGGTCTGGTGGCTGAATTTGAAGGGGTCACTCTGATTTATCTTTTTGGTGAAGAAGTTGAAAAGTCACCCCAAAGGGACCTAAAGGGCCATACAGTACGAAACCCTCATCTTCCCTTTGTGTCATGTGGTCCAAAGGGTCTGAGCCCTAGATTTTCAGTGTGGAACTGGGAGATTATGACTCTTGGCCTCCAGAAGCGTGTAGATATTCTGCTCTTTGTGTCTCTTTACAGATCTCTTTCACATTGATGTTGCACCCTTTGCTCACAGGACGTTCACAGTTATGGAGGCTTTGACTCTTTGTAGGTAATTCCCAAATCTGTTTTGAAGTTAGGTTCGCTTAAACTCTAATCTCACTACTTCCAACTATCTGCTGAACGTTTCTTCTTGAATGCTTGACCATCCCCTTATATTTAAGTGTCTGCAGCTCAGTTTTATTTCTTCTCAGTTATTTCTGACTTCATGAACAAAACATCTTTGTTCTGACTTGTGAAGGCCCAATATCTGACTCATCTCCTCTCTAACTTGACTCCCTATATCAGCATTTCTGAAGATAAGGTCCATGGCTGCCCAATCCCCAGATTTTATGCAGAGTTCAATGAGGGTGTGTATTTTTCAAGAGAGAGGCCCACAGATGTCTCAGATTCTCTAGAGCATCAGTCGTCCCCCAAAGGGTTAAGAACAACGTTCACCACGTTTTGTTTTGCTGTCCTTCCCCCTTTCTTCCTTAATTCCCCTATGTGGACTGAGTACCCATGGGCTGAGCAAGGCAACAGGCTCTGTGGGTATAGTGGAAAAGGTGGGGGACCCTCTACCCTGCCAAGTATGCCATGGAGTAGGGGAGATGACATTATAAAGAGGTCATGCCAGGTGTGACAAATGTCTGGATACAATAGCCCTGGTGCCTTGGGGGTCCTAGAAACTGATGGCTGTCAGGGAAGGTTCCCCCTCCCCGCCTGGATGAAGAGGCCCATGATAGAAGGAAGTCCAGGCGATGGAGCAGTGTGAGCTTGATCTTGGTCTTGATGGCCTCCTAGGAGTTGCAACTTGGGCAGGGATGCTCCTGCTATCATCTCTTTATTCCAGAAAATACTCAGGCTCAAGACTGTGAGGACAGCAGTGTTGACTCCTCTCCTTCCATTTTTGTCCCCCCCTACACCCAATTGTACTTTGGTGAAATCCTCCTTTCACTTTTGGTTTTGACCTTTTCAAATAACCAAATATTAAGTTATTGAGCCTGCTATTTACCTGAAACATTTCAGTGGAATGAAACTAACAAGCTTGAGAGCTTGCTTGGTTTTTTTTGGCCACTGGCCGGGTATGGGGGGGCCTGAACCCTTGACCTTGGTATTTATAACACTGCACTCTAACCAACTGAGCTAACTGGCCAGCCCCTTGCTTGAGAGCTTTCAGGCATAGTTATTCTTAAAAGTTAAAAAATATTTCTTCTCAAAGCTTTTTTCATACGTGCTTTTAATATGCATAGGAATTGTATCTCTTCGTTTGCTCCTTAAATAAGATAGTGCAAATAAGGCTATTAGCACAGTGAAGAGTCCCAATGAATGCTGATTCCTGCTGCCACTGTCCCTCCACCCACATCACTGCAGTAGTGACCTGTAGGACCTCTGTGAAACCAGATTTTCTCTTCTGGCTCCATCTGGCTAATTTTCCTAACATAAAATGTTACCACCCTGCTCCAGAACCTGCAGTGACTCCACCTATATTATAAGTTAGAGTGAAACAGTGGATGCAGCCTTTTTAATATTTGCTCTGTCCCAGCAATTCCACTTCTAGGAATTTTTCCTACAGGAATACTTCCAGAAGTGTGCAAAGACAGATACAAGGATGCTCACTTGCGTTATCATTGTAATTTAAAAAATTTAAATAACACAGATAACTGTTAGTAGGGAAGTCAGTAGATACATTATGATTATGTGTGAATATAATGCAGCCTTTAAAAGGAATCAAAGAGAGATGTGGAAAGATGTCAAAGGTGTATAGTTTAAGAGAACAAAAATGTCAAAACAAAGGACAAATATTGAATGACTACACTTATATGAGGTACTTAGAGTGTTCTGATTTATAGAGACAGAAAGTAGAATGGTAGTTTCCAAGGGCTAGGGGCAGAGGCAAGTGGGAAGTGTTTAATAGATAAAGTTTGAGTTCGGGAAGATGAAAAAGTTCTGGAGATGAATGGTGGTGATGATTATACAACAGTGTGAATGTACTTAATGCCACTGAACTGTACACCCCAAAACAGTTAAAATGGTAGATTTTACATTATGTATATTTTACCACAATGAAAAAAAAGGGGGAGAAACATTAAGCTGATTTTACTGGGGGGGGGGAGGGGGAGGCAAAACAACACATACAACCTGATCTTATTTATGTAAAGAATAGAAAAATGCATGGAAGAAAATCTAGGATGAAGAGACCTCAAACTAATAATGGTGGTCATTTTATCATACTAGTAAAAAAAAAAATTAGTTTTTTTTTTTAAAAGACTTAAGCTGGATGTCCCTTGGCACTCCTTTCCTCTCTTAACATTGAATCCCCTTTCTTTATCCTCCTTCCACTAGCACAAGCTTATGCCCTTATCCCATGTACTGTCAAGTCCATCCTCTGACCTCCATCTCCATTGCACTCTTTGGAGGAACTGTGGGACGGTGGACTCCAGGAAAGCTCACATTTGGGGAGTGCGTAGCATACAAGCTAAGTGGTAGGCTAGATGTTTGACCTTGTTCCCACCATATGGCAGCTCTGTATAATTTATCAACTCTACCTGGCTATGGATGATAACAGACACAAAGAGTAGAGTAGATAGAGCACCATTTGTACCCAAATATAAAGCAGCCCCTGATTTCCTAGGGAGATTAAAAATAATTTTTTGGGGGCCGGCCCGGTGGCACACTGGAGAGAGCACCGCTTGGGAGTGCGGCAGCGCTCCCGCCGAGGGTTCGGATCCCATGTGGAGACCGGTTCCTGCTCACTGGCTGAGCGCGGTGCGGGCGCAACACCGAGGGTTGCTATCTCGTTGCCGGTCAGTAAAAAAGACAAAAAGGAAAAAAAAAAATTTTTTTTGGTACAACTCAAGTGTATAAACTTATAGAGATGTAGATGAAGTCAGATTTTTCATAATATTAATTTTAATTGTATATACTTATTTAGTTATTAACTAAAATACTGTATTTCTTTAGAAGTTCTGCTTTTTACCTACATTTTTTTTTTCCCCTTTTTGTCTTTTTTCATGACTGGTAACAGGATCGCAACCCTCGGTGTCGCGCCCGCACTGCGCTCAACCAGTGAGCGGACCGGTCTCTATATGGGATCCGAACCCTCGGCGGGAGCGCCACTGCACTCCCAAGCGCTGCACTCTACCGAGTGCGCCACTGGGCCAGCCCTTTACCTACATTTTTTATGAATTGGTTTTGCTCCAACTTGCCTGAATGCAACTTTGCTGTTCCCATAGCCATATTTGGAGGCATTTGGTGCTCTCCTGAGTACATCATCCTCACCTATCAGTGATGGGACATGTGACACTCACTGGAACTCTTACCCCAAGTTGGTTGTGATTTCTGCAGTGTGACACTTTACTGTGTTGATTAAAACAAAAACAACAAAAAAAACCCACCCAACTTTATTGAGATATATATAGTTCACATACCATATAATGCACCCCAGAAGAACTCTTGTAGCCTCCTCCCTGGTATAGGTCCCCTCCTTACTGGCACATCAGTCTTTCTATAACTCCTCTTCACCCTGGTATGTTTTAAAGGACACCACTGCACTGTGTTAGAGGCATTAAATCAGGGCCCAGCCCCAGGGATGGAGGGAGGAAGCAGGTCTGTGCTGTCCATCTGGCCCTGCTGTCAGTTGTGGCGGTGCGCCCCACAGGTGGTTACCCTGTGGCCAACGAGGCTGCATCACATGGCCATTTTGCTGGTTTCCACATGGGCAGTTGGGGGGGGGTGGTAGGACTTGTTCATCCAGGGTTTATTGGCCCTAACCATGGCACACATCCTGCTCAGGTATACTTTGGATTCAGGTTTCTGTTTTCAGATATTTTCTGCAATCTTTTTCAAGGTATTATGTTTGTTTTTTAATGCATATTTTATTAATAGGGTTCTCTTACAATTGAAGTTAGCTAATTTGGTCTTATGAGTAAGAATAAAGTTATGGAAAGCAAGTGAGTAACACCCCTCCCACTGATGGCACCATCATTATCAGCACATGGTGGCCAAAAGTTAACATTCAGTAACAAGAAAGAGTTTTGTTCTTTATGTTACTGAGATGTCACTTAGTTCAGGATGAAATGGTAGGAGGGTGGTAGCTCCTAAATGTAGTCTCTAGGTCAGAAAGGTAGTAAAACCAAGTGGGTTACAACAGAAGACTCCTGCCTTGATTTTAAATGTTTGTGGAAAAATGTAGCTATGGCTGAAGTGATGTGATCAGCGCCTGTAGCACCCTGTCCACACAAAATAAAAATAACAGCTACGACTGCTCTTCATGGAACCCTTCCTGTGCTGGGACTCCCACTGTGCTGGGTCCTTCACCTCTGCTCTTCTCTTTGTTCCTGGCTGCTCTGTGTGGTCATCAGAAGTATCTCATCCTACTCTGGACTGAAGGATTTCAGGCTTTAGGTTTTCCTGAACCCTGGTGTCGTGGAGATGGTGCTCCAGTACCTGCTGTCCAATCCCCTCTGGGCAGCTGGAATCAGCCTGGGCCTCTTCTCCCTACTTTCTGTTGAGGAGAATTCACAAAGCTTTCTTTGCACTGCTGGGTTTTTAACTCTTCCTGTGAATGTATTTACTGTAAGTCGTAATTGATCAAAATGGGAAATCATTTATTGTTTGTTTTCTCTATGTATCCTTTATCTTACCTGAGAAACTCATACATGTTTTAGAAATTGCGTGTCCAATCCCAAGCCTAAGGAAGAGTAAAACTTTTCTCTTAATGGAATATAATGTGTTAGAGACCAGGAAGCAGAACACCTGTCACTCTAGTGTTATGTTTCTGCACAAAGTTTGTGAGAATGTGCCGGTTGGTACCTGGGCTGAATCTCTCAAGGCTGGATTTGTGAGTGGCTCCTGCCTTGCCTGGACTGTCCCAGAGTGCTGTGGCCCAGGCTCCCCAGACCATATCTTATGGCCCTACCTTAACCCCACCTGTCAGAAGAGCCCACCTGCACAGCTCCTTGCCTTGAGCCTTGTGTTCATTTTTTAGTTTTGGCTGCTTCAGTGTCAACAGTCTTTCTTAACTACAGCTATACACTCAGAAATGAGATGCCCCATGGACTGTAATCTTGCCTCAGCTCTCTTGGGGAATGTGAAAATTTTGCATCAATGCTTGCTTTATAAGAGTAATAGATTATTTTTGTCTTGCAAGTATAAAACTAATATTAGATGTGTTTTTACTGTAACCCGCCTCCCCACCCAGATTCTTATCTGCCTCAGTCTCTGATTGAGATCCTGTTTCTACACAAATTCAATATTTTTGCTGATTCTGCAGCAACATTTGTTTTGGGATTAACCCAACTCTGAGCCTGCCAACTTTCACTCTGATGCCCATTTGTTTAGGTGTGCTTTAAACCTGGTGTTTGTGGACTGTGCCGTGGCTCCTTCCTCCTCTCTTGTGAGCAGGGGGTGATGTTAAATCTGCAAAGTTTACAGTTCTTCTTTTATAGGGTGTCTGCAGACCCAGTACCTGTTTGGCTCTTGTGCTAAACAGAGTGACACTGTTTCCTTGAGAACTTGCCCAGAGTTACCCAAGGAAAGAAGAGGAATGAATATTGTATACTTGACCAAAGAATGTATATTTTTAAGAGTGTGAGCAACGTGACAGGAAAAACATTTCACTAAAAGTTTGTTAAGCCACCTATTTGCACATTGCTGAGATTATGGTCTTAATTAATTTTTACTGAACATTTAAATATTTTCTGCTATTATGAATAGAGGTTTTACATGTAAGGCAGTGAAAGATGTCCATCCTTGAAATGTGTCTGTTCTCTGGAGGAGAGATAGCTGTGATTGCAGACCCACTGCTGAGGGATTGGGTTTTTGTTGCTGTATCTGAGTATGAGGCCACAGTGCCTCTTCCTCAGGTCCTTTGAGCTGTCTCTGCCCTTTATAGAATCTGTGCTGGACCTTATGGAACTGACACGGCAATACCTTTCCAGAGTCTCATGCTCAAGGACTTTATGGGGTAGTCAGGATGCTACACCTGCATTGGAGAGGCCAGGGGAGGACTGTAACCCCAGGATGCAGAGTCCTGGGGCATTTGGGAGGGCAGATGTTGCAGGGGTGACGATTGGCAGCTGATAGATTTAGACTTGGGCCCCAAAACTGATAGGAGTGGCCAGCAGGTCTGGGGCAGGTAAGGCCTGGGAAAGGAAGGAACAAGGTCGTCTCCCGCTCCCCCCCCCCACCGCCACCCATACCCCCCACAGGAAGCAAGGAGGTAGGGCAGTGTGATCATGCTGGTGGTTCTAGAAAGAAGCAACTGAGAGGCTGCTATGTCCCTTACAGAGAATCTGCTGTTTTATTTGTCCCTTAGTTTTTGGGGAAAGGATTACACTACTTTATGACTTTTGTGAAATTATTCAGTTACATCTTGTGGTTGCTTCTTTATTAAAACTAGAATAGGGCCGGCCTGGTGGCACACTCGGTAGAGTGCGGCGCTTGGGAGCGTGGCGGCGCTCCTGCCGAGGGTTCGGATCCCACATAGAGACCGATCCGCTCACTGGTTGAGCGCGGTGTGGGCGTGACACCGAGGGTTGCGATCCCGTTGCCGGTTGCAGTGCGGGCGCGACACCGAGGGTTGCGATCCCGTTACTGGTCACGAAAAAAGACAAAAAAAAAGGAAAAAAAAAAAAACTAGAATAAAATGCTGTTTAGGGCAAAAATGAACACCTAGTTTTGGAACACAGAAGTCTGTGTCAAGTCGATGCAGGGCTTTTGTGTCTTGTCTCTGGTCTTGCTGTTTTGGTGGGTCTGTTGCCTACTGTGGTATGGGGGTGACTTTCCCAGCCAGTTGGGCTGCAGCTCCTTTGAGGTTAGGACCATGATTCCAACATTCTTAGCAGTGATTCTTTCATCTCAGGTACCTGTTGTTTTTCTGTGATGTGGCATGGGTGATATGGTGCCTCAGTGCACCCATCTGTAAGGACAATAATGATAGTATCTATTCCAGAGAGTTGTGAGAATGAAGGAGCTCCATAAACAGTAAGTGTTCTATAAACAGGATAGATAAACAGGAGCTCTCGTTCTGGTATTGTCATATCCCATTGTCTTTAAGGGTTAAGGAGTTGGTCACTTCCTCCTCTGACTTCCAATGCCTTGTATACACCCTAGGGACAGTGTGTGTTGGGGTTGTTATCCTCACTAACATACGTGTGCTCCATCTCACACATTTTAATCATTTTTAAGTGTACAGTTCAGTGGCGTAGCTGGTAATTCTTGCCAGTCTTTTTCTCTGTTAAGTCTTTAGACATAGTCCAGACAATATAGATTATACAATTTTGTATCTTGCTTCTTTTACTTAGAGTATATCATAAGCATTTTCTTAAATTGTTAACAAAAAAAAAAAATAAAAGTGATACGCCAACTTTTTTTTTTTTTGCAATTGAATGAAAAATTTTCTGTTTCACTTCTGTTGCTGGATGTGGAAGGGAGTGCGTTCATGATGGGGGATGTCCTGCTGGGACTTGATTTTTTTTTATGGAATTTTCCTGAGGTTGTTAGTAGTTTGAAGCCATGTATCCAGATGGGTCAATCTGGTGCTCCCACAAGGCATCCTTTTTGTATATTCATTTGTCACCAGGAATAATTGCAGTGTGTGTCTTTTGAGTTCTCTGATGATCTGTGTGCAGCAGGTATTCATGACACAGTAGTGATTTAAGCATATTCTGTGGTGCGCCTACTCTATGCTGGTGCTATTTTTGATTCTGGAGATTCTGCAGTGAACAGAGCATTCAAAAATCTGACTTTATAGAACTTGTTTTCAAGTGGTGATGGTGTGGCAGGGGACAGAAAATAAGTAAGACAAATAAGAAACATTTAGTGTGTTAGGTAAGTACTAAGAAGAGAATAAAGCAGGGGTGCATCAGGAAGACCTCATTAAAGAGATGACATTTGCATAAAAAGCTGAAGGTGGTTAAGAAAGTGAGCCGAGGGGAGATATCTGGGGAAGAGTGTACCAAGCAAAGGGAACAGCAAGTACAAAGATCCTTAGGTAGGTGTGTGTCAGGCATATTTGAGAAATAATAAAGGAAGCCAGTATAATTGGAACTGATTTGATACTGATTTTTCTTTCCTGATGGGTGTTTTAAGGAAAGGCTTATTGGACTTTTATGTTTCTGTTCTGCTCCTTTGTGCATAACGGATGCTTTTGCTTTGGCTTTACAAGAATTGAAAAGAAGCAGCTATGCAACTGGTAGAAATCTGCTAGTGTTGAGACACTGATAAAAATTAGGCTTTCAGGGCCGGCCCGGTGGCGCACTGGAGAGTGCGCCACTTGGGAGCGTGGTGGCGCTCCCGCCGAGGGTTCGGATCCCATGTGGAGACCGGTTCCCGCTCACTGGCTGAGCGTGGTGTGGGCGCAGCACCGAGGGTTGTGATCCCGTTGCTGGTGCGGGCGCAACACCGAGGGTTGCGATCCCGTTACCGGTCAGTAAAAAAGACAAAAAAGGAAAAAAAAAAATTAGGCTTTCAAAGTGAACACATGGCTTTAGGATGTGTTAGTATTAGCCGTGGGTGTCATGGACTTATGAGTGTATTGCTAAGGCAATTGTCAGAATCCTGCCGATGTAGCCAATTGTATTGCTAGGGCTGGGGCCCACAGACCCTTCAAACCCATCGTATAGACTAGGTCACAGACCCCTCATATGCCTGGCTGGGTCACCAGACCCCTCATAGGCAGGTCCACAAGCTAGGTAATTGGGAAAGATCCCAAGAACTGTTGGAGATAACATGAGCTCAGTCCTCAGCTTCCTCAGCAGCAGCAGCAGCTTACAGGCATCCTCCAGCAACAGCAGCAGTGACCTCCCAGGGGGTCCTGGGGGCCCTGGCAGCAAGAGCCTCTAGCAGCTGAAGGAGCTGGGGGGGGGGGGGGGCACTGTGCATCAGAGCCACTCATCCTTTATACTCAAGTTCAGTAACCCAGGACACTTGGGTGCAAGTCGACTCAGACAACCCAGGAACATCTGGGTGCCCACATGCATCCACAGACAATACCCAAGGAACACCTGGGCACACGTTGCACAGTTACATATTTACATCAAATGCTCGGCAAGATTCCAAACATCCAAGGTAGCCCTGATTATTTTCCTATATTTTTCCTACAATGAAGGAAAATATGGCTGTCCCTGAAAGTCTCTACCATCAAGGGGGTGCCTTCACCACAGTCAGGGAGAAGCCCTTACTTTGACCAAGATAAGGACTCAGGATGACCTTGGCATAAGAGACTCAAGATACTCAAAGTGAGGCCAGAAAGCCCCATTAGAATGGATGGGAAGGGAAATTTCAGCCAATGAATTTGCATGTAGAAACCACTTAAGAGTGAATTTGATCTTTTTAAGCATATGTTTTTTCTAATTATTAAAATGATACATACATACTTTGTCAGGCTAGGGCTCAGAGACCCTTCAAACCTGTTGTGCAGACTGGGTCACAAACTCCTCACATGCAGGTTCATGAGCTAGGTAATACGAAAAAGATCCTTGCAGCCAGGGGTAAAAATTAATAGGCTTTATCCAGATGCAAGCTCAGGTAGCTAGCAGCAGCTGCCCTAGTAGCCTCCTGGGGCGTCCTGAGGGCATTGTGAATCATAGCCCTGTGTCCTTTATACTTTGTGAGTCAGATAACCAAGGAACACCTGGGTGCATATGCACAATTACATCAAGTGATAACCAAGGAACACCTGGGCACACGTTTGTGTATTACATCAAACAATAGCCAAGGGACACCTGGGTGCATGTGCACATATTTACATTAAACAGACTAGGTCATGCTTGGCAAGATTCCGGACATCTGAGGGATCCTGACCATTTATATTTCAATTTTCCTTACAGATTTATACAAATTTGGTAAATTCAAAAAATATATAAAGAAAAAAATCCCTTTTTAAGGTATTATTTGTATACAATGAGAGTCATCAATTTTAAGTCTATAATATGATGAGTTTGGGCACATTTATACAGTCATATGATCACTGTCTCAGTCACAACATAGAACATTTTCATCATCCCTAGAAGTCCTTGTGGGCCCCTTGGTAGTCAACCCTGTCCCCCATTTCTGCCCCTTCAGCAGCTGCTTATCTACTTTCTGCAACTATGGTTTTGCTTATTTTCTAGAATTTCATGTAAATGGAATCATATATAGTCTTTTGTGAATTACTTGGTGTGATGGTTTTTTACTTAGTGTAATGGTTTTGTGATTACCCTATTGTATTGCTAGGGCCCACAGACCCTTCAAACCCCATGTACAGACTGGGTCACAAACCCCTCACCTGCAGGTCCATGAGCTAGGTAATAGGAAAAAGATCTTGGGAGCCATGGGTAAAAAATAATGGGCTTTATTCAGGTGCAAGCTCAGGTAGCTAGCAGCAGGCTCCCTATAATAGCCTCCCGGGGCTGGGGCATCCTGAAGGCACTGTGTTTCAGGCCATTAGTTCTTTATACTTAAGTCCAATAATCCAGGAACACCTTGGCATGAATCAGACAACCCAGGAACACCTGGGTGCCCATGTGCATCCACAGACAATAGCCAAGGAACACCTGGGTGCACGTCCACAGTTATTTACATCAAATACTCGGCAAGATTCCAAACCCCCCATCCTGACCATTTTCCTGTTTTCCCTACACCTATGTTGTTGCATCAGTACATTCCTCTTTACTGCTGAATAGTATTCCATTGTGTGGATATACCACAATTTGTTCATCCGTTAACCCATTTGATGGACATTGGGGTTGTTTCCACCTTTTGGCTATTGTAAGTAATGTTGTTATGAACATGTGTGTACAAATGTTTGTGTGGATATATGTTTTCATTTCTCTTAGGTAAATACCTAGGTGTGGGATTGCTATATATATATATATATATATATATACACACACCAAGTATATGTTTAACTTTACAAGAAGCTGCCAGGCTGTTTTCCAAAGTGGCTGTACCTTTTTGCATTCCTACCAGCAATGTATGAGACTTTTAGCGACTGACCCTGGGGGCACAGTAGTGGGTTATGTATGAATGTGTGCCTGGCAGATGCTGGGCTGTGACCCTGGGGCCCAAAGAGGGGAGGGTTGTTTTTCCACCATTAAGCTAGTGTTCCTCCCTAGCATGCCCTGTGACTGCCTGACGCTTAGGCTTTTCTTGAGTCAGAGTAAGTGGCCTCAGTGGATCTCACTTGTAGCCTCATTAAGTAAATTCTGGATGAGTGAGCTAAGGGTCCAGGGGCTTTCATGATTCATATCTGTTTTATTTGCAATATTTGAAAGTTAAGATTAAGGTATTTTTTTTATAGCAGATCCTTAAACCAATTTGACAGATTTGGGAGATGGACTGTAGGGCAAATCTGTATCCTAGCTTAGGATGGATGATGTTTTGTGTTCCTTACCTGTTCATAGTTTTATGGACAAATATGAGGCAATGTGAAAAACCAAAATAGATGGCAAATCTGAAGCCAGTATCTTGAGGTTATTCCCTGCATGGCTAGGTACAGGGTCCACACATTGCATGGGCTTCACGGTAACTTAATACTCCAGGATTCCTGGGAAACTGGGCCTCAGACCTCAGATGTTTAAAAGCCATTAAAGAGATCCCATTTCTCAAGCCGCACAAGGAACAGAGAGAGTAACAGGTGAAAAAGAGCAGGTACTTTGGGGCTTGCTTTCTTTTGCCTTGGTTGAAGCCCCTAGGAAGGAAGCTGATCTGTGTAATGCTTGGGAAGTTGATTGTTTTGCTATGTGACTATGCCACTCGTTGGGTTAGCACCATAGCTATGCTAACTGTATGGCTAGGCAAATCATAACTAAAGCCAAAATGTTTCATTATTTTATTTAAACTAAGTTTCCATTTGTATTGTCAGGGCTAGGGCTCAAACCCTTCAAACCCATGTACAGATTGGGTCACCAGATCCCTCACACACAGTTCCATGCTAGGTAATTGGGAAAGATCCCGGGAGCTACTGGCAGATGACATGAGCTCAGTCCTCAGCAGTATCAGCAACAACTTACAGCAGGTCCAGCAGTGGTGGTGTTCTTAGATCCCTCACACACAGTTCCATGCTAGGTAATTGGGAAAGATCCCGGGAGCTACTGGCAGACGACATGAGCTCAGTCCTCAGCAGTATCAGCAACAACTTACAGCAGGTCCAGCAGTGGTGGTGTTCTCGAGGTATCCCAGGAGCACTGGCAGCAACAGCTTCCAGCAGCAGTAGTGGCCCCCCTGGAGGCATTCCGGGGGTGGGAGGCACCATGGGTCAGAGCCACTCATCCTTTATACTTAAGTCCCTAACCCAGGACACCTGGGTGCACATATGCAATTACATTAGTCAATAGCCAAGGAACACCTGGGCATACATGCATGTTTACATCAAATGCTAGGCAAGATTCTGAACATCTGAGGGTCCCTGACCATTTTCCTACGTTTTCCCTACATTGATCCTTCATTTTCTTACAGGGATAGGGTCTGTAAGGGACCCTAGAACAGAAGCTCCACTTCTTCGCAACTCTAGATGGTAGATGTACAGTGAAGCCATACTCATGTTCATATTGAGAGATTGAACATACTTGAAACAAGGATCACAAAACAGGACTTACTTTATTATGTGGAATGCATTGATATTTTCTGTCTTGTCCTATTTGATTTAAAAAAAAAAAAAAACCAGGGCCGGCCCGGTGGCGCACTCCTACAGTGCGCCGCTTGGGAAGCGCAGCGGCGCTCCCGCCGAGGGTTCGGATCCCACATACAGACCGGCCGCTCACTGGCTGAGCGAGGTGCGGGGGCAACACCAAGGGTTGCGATCCCGTTGCCGGTCCCGGTCCGGTACGGGCGCGATGCTGAGGGTTGCGATCCGTTGCCGGTCACAAAAAAAGAGACAAACAGGAAAAAAAAAAAACCAAAAAACAAAATAAAACAAGAAAAATTGCTGGTTACCCCTCACTAATTTGGTTACCCTCCCACAGAGTAGAGATCTACTCCAAGCCTCTCTTCTCCATTTTACAGACCAGAAAACCAGAACCCAAAGGGAGCCTTGGGGTCTTTCTCCAAGCAGTTGAGTGGCAGAACTGGGACTAGAATCTGACTCCACCTCACTACTGGCTAATCAATTGTCTATGTAATTCCGTCTCACATTTGGGAGTTTTCTCTGTCATTAGAGTTGGCTCTGGCAAGAATGAGCCTTATTTTTCTTACCTCTCTACCCACGATGATGATTCCCTGTGTGCAGCATCCTATGGATTGTCAGAGTTGGGTGCAGGAGGGAGGGTGGCAAGATGCCACCTCACACCCAACAGCAAATAAACACTGAAGACTAGGAGGAGGAAGTGGAGACCCTCGCTGGGCCTTTTGATCTTAGGTTCTTTTGGCCACACCCATGAGCCACACTCTATAGAGAGATACTATGAAGGACTAGTTTTTGTTTATTTCAAGTTTTTTTTTTTTTTTCCTTTTTGTCTTTTTTTTCGTGTCCGGCAACGGATCACAGCCCTCAGTGTCATGCCCGGACCGGGACCGGCAACGGGATCACAACCCTCGGTGTTGTGGCCGCACCTCGCTCAGCCAGCGAGCGGGAACCGGTCTGTATGTGGGATCCGAACCCTCCGCGGGAGCGCCGCCACGCTCCCAAGCGGCGCACTGTAGCAGTGCGCCACTGGGCCGGCCCTATTTCAAGTTTTTCATTGGAGGTGGAGATGGATAAGAGATGCCTGGAGAGAGTTATTTTTCTACTTAATTGAAAATATCTAAGGAATCTTGAAAAGAGTTGGAAAGGGATTCACATTGTTGTTAGTACTGCTCTGATAGCAAAAGCAGTTTTACACCTTTATGAAAACATTGGATTGTGATTCTAAGCCTGGCCCATGAGGAGCGTCTTGTGCTTTCACAATTTGACAGTTATGGATCCTGAACTGTGCTTTTGGTTCATTAATCAGTTGATCTTACTTGAGATCTTTTCGGCAGACTAGCGTGAACCAGTCTGTATAGACTTAAAGAAGGGCTTGTGTGACCAGGCATCTCAGAGCTCCATCTTCTGGAGAGAGTCTGGAATAGCTAGAATGTACTCATCCTTACAGACCCATTGCTAGTGTTGAGTTTTGGGACTCTTCTCAAGTGCGTGCTGTCCTGAGGATTTTGGTGATGACAAGAAGGTAGTGCCAGGTGAGAAATCAGAACCTTTGGTTCTCTGCTCTTTGTATTTAGGAAACCTTATTGTTTCCTAATCCTTGAGTCCAATTGGGGTCCATAGTCAGGTTATTTCTGAAAGGAAGAGATTAACATTAACTTAAACTCTTTTTTTTTTTAAAGATGACCGGTAAGGGGATCTTAACCCTTCACTTGGTGTTGTCAGCACCACGCTCACCCAGTGAGCAAACCGGCCATCCCTATATGGGATCCGAACCTGGGGCCTCGGTGTTATCAGCACCACACTCTCCCGAGTGAGCCACGGGCCGGCCCTAACTTAAACTCTTTAAAAGAGGTTACTTTATAGAAAATATAAATATGTGGGACAAGCCAAATGTCCCATGTGCATAATAGGAATGCTGTACCAAGGCAGAAGTGCCAGAGACCTTGGGCCCTAGAGGCAGTTGTGTGGGGGCATCCAATAGTCTGGGGTTCACTTGTGAGTTGTGGGCTTATTGTCCCTTGCCCTGGATGAGTTTCCTAACCTCCCTGAATTGGCTTCATTGTTTCCAACAGGGAGAGTATTGTCTACCTCATAGAAGGTATCAAAGATCTAATGAGGTAAGAAGTTCTTGTAATGAGTCTGGCACATAATAGGTTCTTTACACACATTAGAGGACAGAGGGCACATCTCCAGCAAACCCATCGTCATCTCAGTTGGAGTCATGGGAACTGGAGGAGTTCCCTTTAAAATCCCTGTAAATTATAGACAGAAAACAGAGAACTGGTTTAACATGTCCTGAAATGGTTAACAGGGTACATAAAGAGGTATACTTTGCTGAGATCCAGTGTGTGGCTGGGAATGCATAATCAAGTCTGAGGGCCTGGACGTCTGAGTGAATGTGAGTCCTGATTGCCCCATCAACACAACTAGTTTAAAGGTGTATACCAGCCTTTGGCGATCAGGATAGAACTGATAAAAATAGTCTGGTGACCTAGAACACTGTGTGTCTTTTAAATGGAGTTAGCCAGCCTCAATCAGTTGTTTTTAGATACAGACGTTAATCATTAAAGCTGGCCTCAAGCTCTATTGCTAATAAGGTTAATGGGGCTTGTCTTTCTTTGGCTTTAGGCAGGGGCGGTGTGTGTAGACAACCTGGTTGAGTAAATCTTTACTAGTTGATGCCTACACACGTTTTCCCTGTATTTAAATGCATTTTATAAAAGTGTAATTAAGGGAGAGACCTGGGAATCATTCACTTTAAGCTTGACAATCATTACAAAATGGTAAGATTTAATCTGAATATTAGGTTTGAACCTAATGGCTTTGTGTTTTGCCTGCCATAGTAACTTTCTAATGCCGAGGTGGTGACCCCTGGCTCCTTAGGGGCCCCAGGAGCCCAGTCCCCATCTATCCTCATCCGGCCCCGCCCCCGCGAGCTCAGGGTGTTTGTCTTTCTGCGGGGAGGAGGCGGGGCCCTGCGGGAGCTCAGGCTGTTTGTCTTTCTGCTGGAGGAGGTGGGCTAGCGATTCTTAAGGCAGTTTGCAGGCAGCTTTCAACCTCCGTGTTATCATTTTGTTTGCTTCTGGCAGAGCGTCCTGTCCCGAGCAAGCCACGCAGAGAGACCAGTCAGACAGACGCACGGACAACAGACGGAGGACGCTCTGGCCGCTGGACCCCGCTGCCTCCCCCTTCTCCCTGCTGCCTGCGCCCGGAGGATGAGCCCAGCCTTCAGGGCCATGGATGTGGAGCCCCGCGCCAAGGGCGTCCTGCTGGAGCCCTTTGTCCACCAGGTCGGGGGGCACTCGTGCGTGCTCCGCTTCAACGAGACAACCCTGTGCAAGCCCCTGGTCCCTAGGGAGCACCAGTTCTACGAAACCCTCCCAGCCGAGATGCGCAAATTCACTCCTCAGTACAAAGGTGAGCCCCCAGCTGCTGGAGCCCCCAGCACATGTCGAGATGTGAGATGTGAGGCATCGTGGCCATGGAAGGTCCTGGTAGCCATCCCAGGAACCCTCACCCCCTCCCACTCTCTGTTTTCCCTCCTCCTCCTCCTCCTTTTGGCCCTCAGCCCAGCACCTCACACCCTCAGTTTTCAAGCCCTGGTAAGATTGCTCAGTTCTGTTTTGTTTTGTGAATTTGTTTTGAGTTTGTTTTTGGTGGAAGTGTAGTTGTGTTTTATGTTCAGGTATCTCTTGATCACAGTAACCCATAGTCCCCCATGGGGGGACAGTGGGGGAAGACTTTGGGAGGATTTTACCCAGAATACTTGCCGCCTGCTTTTTGTCCTCCAGGAAACCAGAAGCCCTGGTGATTAGGTAGGATGGGAGCAGGGTTGAGTTAGGTGGAATGCAGGAGTGGGAGGCCTGTCCTGATTAGGTGAAGCCCTTTGCTGTTATGGAATGTCCCAGAATTGCTATGTGAAGGCAACCCTTTGATTCACATATCGTGACTTTTTCTTCCTTTTTATAGTGCATTTTGGGGGGGACCAGTATGGTGTGGTCTTCCTGGGATGGGGGATCTTTTGTAAGTCAAGGAAGAAGCCATTAAAGAAATTAACTTTAAATGCATTGCCTGCTTATACAAAGGACTCAAATAACTTGGGTTCTTCTGGGATTGTTGAAACATTGTTCTTTAAAGACAGAATGTACTGGGCGCCTCTGTATTCTGAATATGCATGTGTGTTGCGGTGGGGGTGGGGGAGTTGGGGGCCTTCACTTGGTCCTTCTCTGTTGTTTTTTCCAGGACAAAGCCAAAGGCCCCTTGTTAGCTGGCCGCCCCTGCCCCCTTTTTACCCCTGGTTCTTTCCCTCATGGCCACAGGGAAATGTGGTCCCCTGAATTCCCCATCCCGGCTCCTCTGCGCCCAGAGCTGGGGGCCACCTCAGAAGTGTCGTCTTTCTCTGAGCACGTATTCCCCTGCAGCAAGCGAGCGGGCGGGCAGCAAGGACTGAGCAGATTGAGTGATCCTGGGGCAGAGAGGCCTGGGAGGAAAGGTGTTCAGCCAGTCGGTTGTAAGGCACTCGTCGGCACCTGCTGAAACGCTCTCACCTGACAGCCTCCTCCTCAAAGACTGTCTAATTACACGTGGCAGGTTCTAGAGACTCGGAGGGGAGAGCTGCTTTCAAGGCCACCACGTGTCTGTGCTCCCTGCCCAACCCTATCTGCCTTGTGTTAACTTTGTTCTTTTGTGACATGAGACTGCAAAGAACAATAAAAACATGTTGGAGAAGGACAAAAGGCTTGGAGCACCCACTCATGTAAAGGGGCTGCAGAAAGCCTTTGCTAGGGTGTTTGTTCTGCTGTGTGGTTTGTTTTGTTTGCTCCTTTATTTTGCTTTGCTTATTAACTGGTCTTCCCTTACCCTTGATGCTTCTTACCTTCAGACAAACCTGTGTTCCCCTGCGTTCAGGCTCTGCTTTAAAGCAAGCCTTGAGGCTGTCAGGGTTTCTATTTAGGGCATAAAAATTGCCACGAGATATAAAGAGCAATGTTTTTACGTTTCCCTTAGGATTAGAAGAGTTACATGAAAATTAATAAACATTTTCAATGATGGAAAAATGTGTCTTGTAATTCTTTGGTTCTTGCCTTGTTGAGTGCATCAGAGAGGAAGACTCTCAGCCATGTTTGCTCCCTAATCGCTTGTTTTGTATGGTGTCATCTTTTCTAGATGTTTTGATATTTGTTAGGTTTGCAGATGAGTTTGGGGCCTCTGGCAACATAGAGACTAAGGAACAGGGTAAGAAAAAAACAAATGTTACAATCGTGTTATTTAGAGTGCATCTTCCTGTAAAATTAAAAGTCCTCTCTGCTCCTCACCCCCCTTCCAGGTGTGGTATCCGTGCGCTTTGAAGAAGATGAAGACAGGAACTTATGTTTAATAGCATATCCATTAAAAGGGGACCATGGAACTGTGGACATTGTAGACAATTCAGACTGTGAACCAAAAAGTAAGCTCCTAAGGTGGACAAACAAAAAACATCATGTCCTAGAAACAGAAAAGACTCCCAAGGACTGGTTGCGCCAGCACTGGAAAGAAGAGAAGATGAAGAGGTACGTGGAGACTGAGGGGGGAACTCTGGGCTCTGAGGAAGGGGAGGCCTGGGGGGGGGGGGGGGGGGGGGGGGGTTGGGGGGGGGGGGGGGGGGGGGGGGGTTGGGGGGGGGGGGGGGGGGGGGGGGGTGGGGGGGGGGGG